>NC_142682.1:3105000-3255547 GCF_964200805.1 Pocillopora damicornis | reverse complement strand
GATACACCAACCCTTTTTTATTTTATGTCTCTTGCATTTGTTCTGTACAAGGTGCATGGTAAACTCAAATCTGCTTTCTGTTTAAATGAATTTTTTACATTGTAATCTAGTGAAAAAAAAGTTAATTTTTCCCCAAAAATTTTGTCCCAACTGAAAAAAGGGGGTATAAGCCATTCCCTAGTTTTTACTTGATATGTTTTATATTTGTTCTGTACATGACGCAAGGCAAACTCAAAAATGATTTCTGATTGATTTAATTGGTACAACATGATCATCTACCCCCCAAAAAAGTTAATTTTGTCCCCACCACCCTTGATGCATTGTGTTCATAGGTATTTATGTACCCCCCAAGTACACTTGTGTTCCTGGGGTAACACACAGCATAAACCTTCCAATTTGGCTATGGGGTCGTCATGCTAGGTATTGGAAAGTCAATTTCATTTCAGAGGAGAGGAAAACAAAATCTTCCAAATGTTACGTGTCTCGAGCCAAATAGAGATTTCCGCGTGATAGTCAAGTAACGTTACTTTTCTTGGTTGGTGACGTAATATTTTTAGTAACAATCACTATCATTTTTATTATTTTGTGAAAAAAAATTCTTAAAATCTAACCTCGGGGATTCCACTTCCACAAGCATACGGCGCAAACCAACGAACTAGAGTAACAGCGAGAAGACCAAATAATAGAGACATAACGATATAGAAAATATAGTTCACAATATAAGCTAAGGGTCCCCTCTCAGAGTCGGTTAGCAAGTTCGACCACGACTTCCATTGACTACATCCCGTTCCTTCAAAACTAGTGCTGTCTGACCAACAACAAGACTCTTGATTGAACCAGAGATTATCGGGGCAAAACCCAAGCTTTAAATCTGTCATCCAGGTAGCCCCAATGTCTATGATTCCTGCACACATACCAGCCGATAAACCGACAAGAAAAACTACGAGCCAGCCAGCCCATGCGTCATTCGCTTGTACGATTCGCTGCCACAAACTTCCTCTTTTCATCCTTCGCATTTCGCGAAATCGTTTGCGTTCCCTCTGTCGATCACGCACCCAATCAATAGTATTAAAATCGTCGTATTGCGCCAGAGCAGCCGCCTCGGGTTCTTCGAGGAAACAATCGTTCTGAGCATTTCGAGAAAAGCGCAAGTTGCTACCTTCGACGATGGGAGACTCTTCATCGTCGAAACTTCCAAAAACGTTTTCAAGTCTGTCGGTGCCCAACGAACTCGCAGGTAAATCATAAGATTGATGATTTCGATCCATGTTCTGTCTGTTAACTACTCATCTCAGATGTGAAAATCGGCAAGAGGGATAAAATCAACTACAAGGTGGCACGAAACGAACTTGTAGTTGTTTTCTTCAGGCATGTAACCAGGCCTTTCTCCGACGAAAGCGAAACGTGGTTCCTCAGCTCCAGACAACAACAACGTCCTATCGCGTAAAAATGTCGAATTTCAACACGGATAGTAGCGTTGCTATTGATCAGGATTTTTACGAGAGTAGCTACAGCTATGTTGACCAGAAAGAGCAGCCCTATGGCGGATACAGCTACGGTCAACAGTATCCAGATTATGGACAAACAGCCCAACAGGTACCGACCTTCAATTCCTATCCTTCTGCATCGCATACCCAAGGGTTTTACGACTCGTCGTCGTATGACTATGGAGGGAACTATTCTTACGATTACGGAGCTTCGGGACCCACGACTATGAGTTCAAGTGGAAGGGGAGGCTATGGAATGGAAGGATCGATGAAACCGCGACAGACAAGCGAAGACTACACGAGTTTTGAAGACGAACCTCCACTTCTGGAAGGTACAAATACGTGGCACATGTGACGATGTAATCCAGCATCTTTAAAATTCATTTCGTTACTATGGAAAAAGTTGAAATAAGAGTACTGCTCTCGGTATTTTTGCTGAATTTTGGACGATACGTTCTGTTTTAAACGGCATTCAGTGAATTTATTTTTTATTTCTTGCCAAGGCTTTTAGTTTGGTTGCAGAACGTGACAGATTGTCTTTTGAATTACAAGTAATTTTAATGAGCTCTCGTGTTGGCTGAACCAGTAACGTAAGCCACATCTTTTAAGAAAACGAAATCAAAGAAATAATTATTTAAAACAGGAACACGCAAACATCCGACATATAAATCTGACTGGAAGCACTTTACATGTTTTGAATCTTAATAAAAGCCCCTTTCATTCAACAGAACTCGGAATCAATTTTGAACATATCTGGCTAAAGGTTAGTTGTTTGCTTATTGTCAGTGAAGATAAACTGCTGTGTTTGATTTTTATAAAACAACAATGACTTAAGGCTGGTATCTTACAATAATGCAGATTGCATGTTGTCAAGGTATTGCTTTGTCATGTGTGTACATGTACCTGCCTTGTTCTTGTACATAATGCATGGGTCTAACAAATTTGGGTCTAAATTTAATTCCTTTTGGAGCAGGTGCAAAAATGAGGATATTGCCATAATAATGCTTTCAATAAATCAAATGGCAGTTATTTTTTGTGAGATCCATAATGTACAGTATGCTGCTGAGGTGTCAGATGATGTTCTTTTACTTGCAAATTAAAGTTCTTGTTTATAAGGTAACTGAACATCTCAGTTTCAAGTTTACCACAAAAGTTTTGTCATGGCATAGTTCACTCCACAGTCTCTTTGACTCATTGATAGAATATCGGAGCACAGAATCTGGAGGCCTGGGAATCAAAACTTTATCCTTTGTCCCACTCCTGATGAGACCAAAGATGGCCATCTTTCTCAGTGTTATATTTATTTGACTTTTATTATCTCCTATTAAGGCATTGAATACAGGACAAAGCAGAATAAAAATCAAACTTTCTAAAAAAAAAAATTGCATATAAATTTAGAAAAAAAATATGTAATTATTATTTTACTAGTCATGTGAGATTATGAAAATTTGTGCCAAGGTTATTAATAGTTCTTTTTGAGTAGTTGAATTTTTAATAGCCATTAAATCTCACTTTGCCCTCATTTTCAATTTTACAGACCCTATCTGTTTTAAACCCATTGCAACACACAGAAGCCAACATCATGGATGATACAGATCTTGCAGGTCCACTGGTGTTTTGCTTGGCATTTGGTGGATGTCTTCTATTGGTGAGGAAAAATAGTCGCTTATGATCTAGCAGATAACAGAGCAGAACAAGATGAAATTAAGAGATCCTCGCAGCTAAGAACACTACTGAAACGAGTAGTTGTAAATAGGACCTGAAAAAAATTCAGGCCCGTACGGGATTAGAACCCATGACCTCTACGATACCGGTGCAGCGCTCTACCAATTGAGCTAACAAGCCAACTGGGAGCTGGTCAATGAATTGGGTCCAAATAAACATCCAAGTGAATGAAGATTTTAGATATATGAAAATTCATATATTTGCGCTGCGGTGGAGAGATGAAATTAAGAGATCCTCAGAGAACAATTTTCTGTTAACTCTTTAAACCCTAAGAATGACTAGTTTCTATCTTCTCCCTACAACAATACCCCTGAGTCACACATTAAGGTCATGAGAATAAAGGAAATGATCACCAATGAAAGAATCTTTTGATCAGTAAACAAATTCTCCTTGTCAGCACCTCAGGAAGTGTATAAAGAACAGTAAGGAGAATATGGATACTGATGTTAGGGTGTAAAGGGTTAAGTGTAGAAGGTAATCCAGGACTGCACTGATTTTGATTTGCTACCTTTCAAACTCGTTTCATGCATGCATCCGATTGGTTGAGAGAATGAAGCAAGATTTTTACACTGATCAAGGAAGGTAAGGAAGTAAAACCAGTGCAGTTCTGAATTACTTTTGACTCTCATTTGAAAATGAATGTCTGAGAAAAAACTCAGACTATCAGAGATTTTACCGTTCCCTGACCATCCCAGATTTTGCTGATATATATGGAGATCACCAGATATTTGTTTTGATGGATTACAGACACCATTTAATTTGTGACTGGGGATACTGGAACCAGTAAGACGATTGATAGGGAGCCTAAACTATTTTTGATGTCCCCAATAGTAAAAATACAAGTTTTCAATTATCTTAAATAGATGCCAATCATCACAGAAATCTGGGATGAGTGGGGGAATTAGAATCACTTCTAATTTTCTTGATTTTTAGCTGACCATCCCAGACAATTGGACTGATGTCTACAATGTCAGGTTTTCCTTAGTGTGAAAGCTCTGAGCTGTCAGGAAACAGTGAAAGCCTTGATCATCTTGGATTATCTTGACACATGGATACTAGTGACACATAATTGCAAATTATTCCAGACTGAATATTATGTTTCCAAACATATATTAAGAGGATCCTTCAGCTAAAAATTAATCTCTTGCATCTCTTTCAGTCTGGCAAAGTACATGGGTTTGGCTACATATATGGAGTTGGTCTGCTTGGCTGCCTTGCTATGTACGCCATTCTGAATCTGATGAGCATGACTGGAGTTGATTTTGGCTGTGTTATTAGTGTTCTTGGATATTGTCTTCTACCTATGGTCATTTTGTCCTGTATCTCAATTCTTCTCTCATTACAGTAAGTGTTTCTTGAATGTTATACTTTTCTTTAAGATAGAGTATGCTAGTTGACAATTGTGATAACGATAGTTTCTTTCAAAACAATACACAATATTATAATTGCCCTACTGGTAGCATGACTTTTTAATTTAATGTTGTGTTAATTGATGTAGATAGAGCTGAGCTGTGAAAAAATTATCTGTTTTGCTTTTGGTTTTACATATGATAATGTTTCTTTTTTTTCTTTTTGCTGGACCAGTGTGAACAAAATGTACATTATGTTTGCCACAGCTGTTAGAGCACAAATACAAATCAAAGCTAAAACCTGAGACCTTTCACAGACTTACACCCAGTATATCACAGTGGCATTTACTAAAACCTTAAACAGGTCATGGAATGTGTTGGGAAGGGGGGGAGGCTAATTGGGTTGTGGGGGGGGGGGGGAGGGGAAGGAATCATTGTATGCCAATCCAATCCCTCCTTCTCTGCAGTGCATACTCCAGCAAAGATTGGCACCAACTTAGCCCCAATCGTATAGTTATGTAAACAATAATTGTCTAATACCTTTAAATTGTCCTTTCCTAGGGGAATCCTTGGCACTCTCTTGACAGCAACGACGATAGGTTGGTGCAGTTTGTCAGCGTCAAAGCTGTTTGTGACAGTGCTTGCCATGGATGCTCAGCAACTACTTGTTGCTTATCCTTGTGCTCTGCTGTACGGTGTGTTTGCTCTTCTGACAGTTTTTTAGCAGCAAAAAACCCATGCACTGGGCCATGATCAAATTTTTTGAGTTGTTCTGCATCAGTAGCTGGAACAAAGGATGGTGAATTGCAACCAAACGACTGGAGCACCATCGTTGGGAGATTATAATTTATTGTTCAATAGGGTTAATCATAGGCCCATATACACATCCACTTATTGGTGTTTCTGGCCCCAACTTGAAGCAACAAGGAATGCATGATTCAGAAGGCTGGCATGTCATGAGCAGAAGCGATTTATTGATAGTTTTGCTACAAATTTAAACTGGGTATTACTAATGGCGTATATTTGTGTATAAATTAACTTTGGCAGGGTAAAAAAGTGTTATCATGAATTTAACCTTTTTCATAAGGCATACTCTGATGTACTTACGCACAATTGCAGCATTGTTTCTGCCAACAAACCTAAGAGGAGGCATGCGGCATTCACTTGATCTTTTCATGTTTCGTACATTTTAGCAGGATAAAAATCAAACAATCTAGCAGACAAATATACCCCGTCCACAAAGATTTTTGTAGGGAAAAAGCAGTCATAGTTATCAATAGCTAGAAAAGATTGGCTAGGTTATATAACTTTGAAATAAGGAGTTTGCCATTGGTTTGCTCTCTTTCTAACATAGTTATACCTGATAAAGAGAGACTTAAAACAGTGGACAAAAGATACAAGAGAGAAAGGAGTTCTCTTGCAGTACAGTGTATTGTGTATACTGAAAAATTTGCGAAGGTTTCTTTCTGCGCGGACTATCCGCAAAAATTGAAACCTGCAGAATTTTCATAGAACATAGCTAGTATATTTCTTTACTAAATAACTCAGTTATTAAAAAGTTAATTCTCGTGATTTGATTCGCGTTGTAAAAAGGATGTTGTGAATAAAAGATTACATTATTATCAAGTGCATGGTTTTTTTTTCCAATTTTGCGCGAATTCCTCCAAAGTCACACTCTGCCGTCTGAAATGGGTTGGAATGTTCGAAATCAGACGGAATCGTCTAAAATCGGATGGATCCGTCCAATATCGGACATAACCGTCTGTGATCGGACGGATCGATCCAAAATTAGACGCATCGACGTAAGGCGGATGAAACCATCCGAAATCAGGAAAACCAGTTGAAAACGGTGCCCTTTAAAAGGTCTTTAAGAAAGGACGGAAAAGTCTAAGAACGGTCGCATTCGTAGATCCAATCGTCTAGAAATCAGACAGGAAAAATCAACTGAAAAGAAGAAACCATTTCAAATCGGTCACAATAGCCTAAAGTCGTCGTGTATCGAAACCGTTCGAAAATGGACGAAAACGTCTAAAATCGAACCAGATCAGCCTAAAATCGTCGTCATCATCATTAAAAGAAACTTTAGCAGTCAGGACGGCAACGCCAAAGTAGAATTTGATTGAAAATAAATTTATGCTTTTGGTTGTAATTTCGCAAATGGCTTGAAGTGTTTATCGTCTCTAACAGTGCCGCACCTCAACTTAAAGCATAACCTAAGGGAGTTCCAAATGGAAAATTAAAGAGTTTTCCGTCGGGGTTTCTCATCGCAGACCACGCAAATTTTGCGATTTCACCTTGTTGTTTTGCAGAGCACGGCTAACAAATGCACAAACTCGTGCTTAGCTTTTGTCCAGCTCACCAGATCTTTTGTTCTGTCACGTCCTCGTGTTCGTAGCCGCCCTTATTTCCTTGTGTCCGTTCTCATTGCTCTGCTTAGAAAGCTGGGTACTAGTTACCAAGACCTCAAGACCTCTTGGGAAAGAGGAACCGCTAAGCATCCTCGCCATGTTTTTAATAAAATAATTGCGTATTTTTTTGAACACGGTTCATTGATCGCGTGCCTATGCATGTCCATTCATCGTAATCTTTACGAATAGTTTGAGTTAGGACATGAATTTTCGTCGTCTTTTCCAAGATTTTAATCCAAGGTAATTATGAATAAAAAGCCCTTCGTGTGTAAGAGAAATGTGTGATGATATCAAACATTCGTGATCAACTTTTCCTCTCATTTTTTTCTTCCAGTAAATTTCTACTGTTCTTTACACTCTTCATCTTTTCGATCTTGCTCGCGTTGCGTTTGGATGGAACTATCACGTGGAGTTACTGGGCGGTTTTCACTCCTGTTTGGATTTGGAAAATCATGGTTTTATCAGGTGCTTTCACTGGAATTTACATTTGGATTCGACATCCGGAGTACAGGTAATAAATTTAAATAAGTTTTGGTTACTCATTGGACTTAAAAGAGTTAAAAATCAACGCTTCTTAGGTTTGCTATCATTTCATTCATTCTCGTGATCTTGCTGACTGATTTAGCAGAATTACTGAAAGGAGAAATTAGATGCTGGTCACTATAAGGGTTTGAAGTGTTAAGCCAACAAGAATTGCTTTCAGCTGAATATCATAACATTAATCTCCTTTCCATCTTCGCAGAGGTGAAGGAGATAGTCATGTGGATTTCAAGGCAATGATTATCTGTCTTGCTCTGCATCTTCTCTTGCTGATGTTTGAGATATTTGTATGCATTAATCTTGGTGGTGGTCAAATGTTTCCGTGGAGACTCATGTTTATGCCTTTGTACGTGCTATCATCATTGTCAATCATCGCTTGTATCTGGGGATTCAGACATGACAGATCAGTAGAGGTTTGTAATCATAAGATAAGCCAATTATCAAGAGTGGTGTCCATTAATGCAGAGATTCCAACCCTCCCGATTTGATCGGGAGTCTCCCGATTTGATGTCTTGCCTCCCGCTCTCCCGATTTTTACCAAATTCTCCCGATTTATCATAAAATTCTGAAAACTAGGGGAAAATTGCTAATCTTTAGAATTTTTGGCGATCTGTCACTGTGAAACACTCATATTATACTTACTTTCTTCGCGAAGGGCATTATGGTATGTTATAACTCAGGCCGGAATGATGTCAAAATTCAGGAAATGGCACTTGAGAGAACCTAAATTTGCAAAATTTCCTGGGGGCATGCCCCCTGACCCCCCTAGAAGCTCATGCCTTTGGCACTAATAATTACTCCCTATTTTCCATCACATGGGGTTGGAATCTCTGTTAATGGTCAAGAGACACTTTGTGTGTGGTTTTAATACCTCAATACTAATCAATCACAGATGAGATGAGTTACTCACAAACAGCTTCTTTCTTTTTGAAAGCAATAAAGATTTATTGGGGGGTTAATACCTGTTGTAAAAGGTGACATTTTGAGCATCAACTTTCATCAGAGTAATTTGTTCCAGGGAAAGGCCAATGTTCTAAATTTCACCTTCTCATATTGGTGACAGCTTTTTATCAAACTTTATCTGTTCTCAAAGGTAAGGTCTAAAGTTCAAAATTTCAGCTTTAGAAACTCTTTACAGTGGGCAATTAACCCTTTAACTCCCAAGATCTCATGAGTAATTCTCCTTACTGTCTGCAATATAGTTCTTGTGATGTTAGTTTGGAGAATTTGGTATTGGATCAACTAATAATCCCCCAATTAAGTTTTTTTTCTTTATTCTCATCACTTGTCTGCTTGCCATTGTATTTATATTGTAAGGAGAAATTCTGTCTTGGTCACTCATGGGAGTTAAAGGGTTAACATCATCAACTCTGTTGATAATTAACCAAGTTATCTTGGGATACCCCCACTGACACAGCACCTTGATTTTTTTTTTTTAACTTAGTAGGACTGATAATCTGTTGTTTTTGGTTCTGTTGGTTCTGGTGTGGCTTGAACTGAGTGATTTTCTTTTCCCTTCTTTTATGCAGCTTGAAACAGTGTTCTCAGTAAATGTTCTGCAGTTTATCTTCCTTTCCCTACGCCTGGACAGAGTTATCCTATGGTCTTGGGTGGTGAGTGTGAATTGACCTCTAAGTGGTATGGAAATTTCAGGAGTCAGAGTTTTCATCAACAGATTGGAAATTTCTTTTGTATTTTCTGGAAAAATTTTTTTGCAGTTTGAGAAGACTTAGATTTCTGCTGTGAACCAACTTTTGCAATGTTCTTAACTTCTAGCAACACATCATTAACAAGAAAAGAAACCAAAGATTCTCAAATTTTCTAAACATAACCTGGTATAAAGAATTTGTTTTGCAATCAAGAGATTTTCTTGTTGGTGATCATTTCCTTTATTCTTATATCTTAATGTGTGATTCAGGAGTGAAATTGTAAGGATAAATTAGAAGCTGGTCACTCTTTAAGGTTGAAAGGGTTAAGGAATTGCCAAGAGTGACATTAAGTATGCTAAGGGGATTCCTGTTTTAATTTGTTTTGCAGGTTGTGTTTGTTCCTATGTGGATAGTACTGTCCTTACTTTGTCTTCTAGTGTTGTATTATGTTATATGGTCTATAATATTTGTCAGGACAGCAGAAGTTCTTCCAGCACAGCGTCGAGGCCATGTCATGGTGGCTGTAGCTTCTGTTCTCCTTGTCATTCCACTTCTAACATTTCAGGTATGTTGTTTTACAGGGTAGCCACCCAACTCATAACTTGAGTAAGGAGGATTTGCCTTAACCCCTTATACACTGTTATCAGTAAAGGTTTTCTCCATACTGTTCCCCATACATTCCCTAAGGTACTGACAAGGAGAATTTGTGTGACAATCAGCAACTTCTTTTGCTGCTGATAATTTTTCTTTATTCTCATGACTTTACTGCATGATTCAGGGGTGATATTGTGAGGGGATATTAGATGTTAGTCACTCTTCGAGGTTAGAGAGTTAAGGGGATGCGAGTGGCAGCTGATATGTAAGAATTAGACCATTCATTATGGAGACCAAAAAAGGCCATTTCTAAACTTGTCACATACAGGTTCTTCCGTTTCCAAAGGGAAACAAACTTTTACATGTCACTGTAAATAGTTTCCATTTTCTCTATATTTCTCTCAAGAAATCCAATATTTAATGCAGTTGAGAATCTCAGAAAATGGTTTTATGAAAATATTGTTTGTAAAGAGAGTTGGATGTGGATTTTGTAATTTTGCTTCAGATCATCCTCTGTAACAGACTTGATGGCATTACACAAGACATGTTTGTTGGAGTCGTTGCTCCCCTTCAAATCTCTCTTCTGAGTCTACTGGCCACTTCTTTTTATCACAAAGGAGGCAACCACTGTAAGTTGGTTCAACTAATCAAAAGACTTGGGAAATCTCTGAGTGTATGGTTTTGGGGTCTCATCATTGTGGTTTTCCTTTGACTCTTTTGCTCCCAGGTTTGGCATTTGATTACCCTTTCACTCCCAAGATCTCATAATAATTCTCCTTTCTTTCTACCATGCATTCTTATGCTTTTAGTTAGGAGAATTTGGTGGTGGATCAACTAATAATCCCCTATTTGATATTTTTCTTTATTCCCATCACTTTTCTGCTTGATATTGTTTTGATATTGTGAAGAGAGATTCTGTCTTGGTCTTTCATGGGAGCTCAAGGGTGCAATAAATTAGTTTAAATACCTGTCAGTCAGATAAGCAAGGATAGTCAAGAAGGTAATCATCTCTCTTTTCTTGAGACTTTCAACTATGTTGGAGACAAAAATTTAACTTTGATTCTAGGGACAGTGACACAGAGAAATGTATTTTAAATTCACACATAAGTCAGAAGTTTGTTTAAGAATTATCACTTTTTTTCATTTTTGTAGGGTGGTTTGGAATGCGAAAGGACTTTTGTGAGTTTCTCCTCGGGACTTGTCCCTTTCTACAGGAGTATGGGAACATTTCTTGCAAATTTTCTGAAAGTGTTTTCTCAAGAGCACCTAGGGAAGAGACTTCTATTGAACCACAGCGGAAACCAGTGGTTCATGAGTACTCAGTTAAATGTGTAGTACCAGTTGTATCCATTGAAATGCCAGACTGATGCTGTAGTGGTCAAGAATGTTAACTTTGTGGCCACCAGTCATTCACAGGCAATGGAAGGAAAAGAGCCAAACAAAAGCAAGAATAAGTCAGATCAGAACTGTCACAGTGAAATCATACACATCAGCTTCCAAATAAATCTGCAGTACCAGTTACATTTTGGTGCCGGTAGGGCTGAGAACCCAATCAATGGTGTGTTTGATGGATTGGTAATGAATTTTACATGCTGTTCAACACTGTTGATGCAAGAAGCTAAATGATACATGCTTTTTGACTGCCTCTTACTTCAATATTTCAGAGTACAGATGCATAGAAGATGACATTATTTACAAAATTTTTCATTGTTATAAATAAACAAATAGATTCTATGTATTTGTGGATCTGTTCAGCAGAAGAACACAGTAAACATCAAATGATGGAAGGAACATCAGTGACAAGCTCCGCTTCTGCACCTCGTGTGCCACTTTTTTGTTCTCACCATATTTTGACCCCTTCCATGATCATTGGGACCCTGCTTTTTGGCTTCACAAATATAAACATGACAGGACGGATAATGCATGCACTGTAAGTACCTCCCGTTGTTCCATACAAAGCCTTAGAAAAGTTTTCTAAGGCTTTGTATGGGACAACGGGAGGTACTTACAGTCCACGCGTTTTTCCGTCCTGTCATGCATAGGCAAGAGTTGTTTTTTTGGCTGGGTGGGTTGAGATGGGACAGTTTGTGTACTAAATGGTTTCATTTTTGTCGCTGAAAAAGAGCATGGCTTTCAAAAACTAAAATATTGCAGAAAGACAGAAAAACCTTAATTTATCTGAACTCACACAGATATTATGTGATCTATTATCTTTATTTTCTAAATACTTCCAAGTTAAAATGAAATCCATGCCACACTTACAGTTGTCTCCTTCACAGCTGTTGTTTGGTCTTGTCACACAATGCCCTCTATTTCTCATTTGAGAGAGAGCTTTTCATGTGACAAGACCAAATAACGGTTGCAAAAGAGACTACGCTTACTACTGTTCCTCCAACAGAGAGAAAATCAAAATTATTTGTCTACAGTTAGTTATGTCAAAAATGATTCCACATAATTTTACTTTGAAATGCATACCTTTCATATCCTGATAAATCTTGACCTTAATTGACAAGGCTTTTGCAAAGGCCACAAACCATCGCACTTACCAAATGAGCCCAGTATTTCTAGTTTAATGTCGTTCTTTGTGCATAGCCCTGTGATCCATGACATCATTTACATGAAAACAACACTCAAACACTGTGATTGATGCAAGATATTCAAATGCAACGATGTAATTAGTGCAAGATACATACCCTAATGCAGCAATCTAATTGGTGCAATACATATCCTAATGCCGCAATCTGATTAGCATAAGATACATACCCTAATATGGCATTCTGATTGGTGCGAGCAACATACCACTCTATACACTAACACAGAGTTATTTTTTTTATAAAAAAAGAAACTCAAAAATCTAAACACTTGAAGCCAGCTCCAAGTGTTCAATTAGTAAAAAAGAGGGGAAATAATCAAAACTTACAACGGTAGCAGCAGAACTATCCAACCTAAATCTCTCATTTTTTCCCCCAGCAGCTACCATGGCTGCATTTACAATACCAATCACACTCTGCTTTTACAGAGTGAACAACTGGAACAGGCCAAAACTTTTGCTCTGTAAAAATATGTCAAATTCAAACTCATATGCATCGATTTAAATTCATCTATGTTACCTCGTAGCATAAATAGTCAATGATATCAGGCACAATCAAGTATTTATAATGTACATTTTATTTGGACTGTTTAGCTGAAATTATTATATTTTGTACTTAAGAATGAGCAGCTCTAATTGTAATTAAAAAAGCTTGATAATTATTTTCCTGTAGTGCTGTCTTTAATTGTGGTAATCGAGTCTGTGACTCGCAGTTAAAAATTTTATCTTTGATTCTGCACTTGTCAGTGTTCACCCTTCAACTCTGAGATCTGATCCATAATTCTCCCTTCTAGCTTCTACACATTTCCTTGTAATTTAGTTAAGAGAATTTGGTGTTAGATCAAAATAACAACTTCTACCTGATAAGTTTGAGTATTCTCATAACCTGTTTGCTAGATAATATATGGATATTATTGGGAGAAGTTCCATGTTTATCACTTATAGAAGTTAAAGGGTTAAGGAAGGGTGCTGACTTTGAATGGGGCTCACAAATTAAATCCTGGAATTGGTATTAAAAAAGGGTATAACTCCAAATATTGAGAAATAGTCCCTTTGTGTGGCTTAAGGGTTGGGTATCCACTTATGATCTGGGAAACAATACTGTGACAAAAATAATAGGGGAACAGAAACTTTTTGTCTTTAAAGTTCATATTGAGAACAGTCTTGACCTCTCTCTGCACATCGCCCCAAGTTGAAGACTGTTGCTCTTCAGCCAAGATGTAACTTTGGTTGATATCCCTTGTGCTTGGTACTGGGTATCACCACAACATTGGTGGTTGTGTTAGTGTTCCTCTAGTTACTACCTACGCCCTCTGCATGACTGGGGCTGGTGCAGCAATTTCTTCAGCAACCATAAAATCTTCCTAAAAGAAATGCACACATTTACAGTTAGAAAGTAAAATGAAAGATGGTTGAATAGGCCAATTCTCAGATGTGAAGAGCCTCTACCTTAAAATAGGGGTAACCACTAAATCTCATTATGCAAAAATGATTGCTTTTCTCCTTTGTAGGTAAAACTCACTTTCCCACAAAGTTGTGTTTCATGACCTCACTTTAAAAGAGACAAAATCAAAGTGTCATGTGTCCTAACAAGAGCAAAATACTGCCCTGCCTTTGCCAATACATTCCCCTCAAGGAACTTGCAGTTTAGATTCTGAGATTTTACAGCATAATTGTGTTCACTGGAGCACAAACTGTTATCAGTTGTCACCAATTAATCAGTTACATTCAGCTGTACATTACTCTGTTAAATCATGTATGTCCTAAAGGATGCACACAGGGGGACACCTTTCTTAACTTTTGAACTCCTTTTCATTTCCTTCTACCAAAAAGTGCATCGCTGACACACATTTGCACAAAGAAAAACTCCAAAGTGTCTGGTCCAATGGAAACACCAATAATAGTGACAAAAGCTACAATATGTCTTGCATCTGACTCTTTCTATCTGTAGTCCGGTACACAAATCTCATGGCCACTAGTTATACCTCACAACAGAGGTAAAGACCAATCTAAAATATTAGGCTGCTTCTCCATAAAAACAACTCACCAGGTCATAGATGACTTTCAAAATAAGAGAACAGCTGGGACACCGAGCCACATCCTCTCCATTTTCCAACTCAGCCTAAAAAACATAACAATATCAAGTTTTAATTATGTCCATCAGGAAAGGAATGCCGATATGGGTCCTCTTTCAGTCATAACGAGGCACGAACAGGAACACGATACTGAAATTTTCAAGTATGTTTTTTTTTTTATGGCGTAGGAAAACGGAAGTTTTCGTAGGGAGGAACAATATTGTAATAAAATATGTGTTTATTGTTCATTGTGGTGTAAGATAGGAGATGAACTTTATCAGTTTGTCTCACGATAGAGTCACTTTGGACGTTGGAACAATATTATCATAAACTGGTTTCAAATCTAAGCAAAGTTCACACATCATCACACAGATTTTCAACCACTTGAAAAATTTGAGCATTTAGGTGTTTAGGTCACACGTAACCACCCGAGCCGTACGAACATTTCAGTAGTCTGCTTTAAAATTTCTACAGATAAACAATTTTAATTTTAAGACCTTAACGAAGTTTTTAACGCAGAAACTTTCTCAGTTTAATGGCGATTCGTTGTCAAAGCTGATCTACAAACCTTGGTGATTTCAAACTGATCTCCACAGGGGCATGGGTAGAAATAAGTCTCAGATTCCTCGTCGTATTCAAAGTCTTCGATCTCAACTTCGTCGTGAAAGACGGCCATCTTTGGCCATGTGTGCGAGCCTTCCGCGAGAATATTGCGTGGGTAATTTCAAAAGGATGTCGCAATACTTGCTGAGCAGCCAGGCCTTTAAGATGAGTGGGAGGCTTGGCTACTTTATAGGAAGTTGACCGAAACGTTATGCTTGCTGCGATCACGAGGGAGTCTCGTTTGCGGAACTTGAAGCATCCTGAAAGAAGAAATATCACGAGCACATGACATGGGCCAAGTGTACGTGATGGATAAAGTAATAACTCTGTTCAATAATAGGAAATTAACTGCAAAAAAAATTTTAAAAAAGGGAGAAAATTCACTACAAAAATTTTTAAAAAATGAGGTGGGGACATGAAATATCAAACAATAAAAGAGCTAAAAGGTGAAAATTGAAGGTTTATTTTTTCCCATGAAGGTGCTTCTGAAAAATTCTGTTTTCTCGATCCGTATGTGTTATTTACTCTCAAGGTTGAAGACGTTGAACAGCATGAGTTTTTTACTTAGATTTGCGATTGAGATTTTTTTTGGACAGTTCCTGTTGATTTCTGTGAGAAACTTCGACGCCAACCCTCATGATTGTCTGGGTTTTATTAATTCTCTCCAACTAATATCAACCAAAAATTTTTTCTAATTTGAAGTAACCTATTAAATGTTGAGCGAATCAGTTCGTAACGACCCATACTAGTAACAACCTTTGTAAAAAACCGGAAGTGCGGTCAGGGCGTGTTGTGAAAGAAAAAAAAAAATAAAAGCGCCAACATAGCAGTGGTTTCATAGTCCAAAGCTGACATTAGAAACTAGCTCTATTCTGTAAACAAGTCGTTTCACAAGATGGCCTCGTCGGTGAATCGCTGGAGAAAGTTGAAAAGGGCCAGTGGAATTGAAATCAGCAGCAATAATCAGATAGATGGCGCGCTGGATGAACACAGTTTGAACGAAATTGAACCAGAGTTATTCATCAAATTTATTCGAATTCCCTCGCTCAAAACGTACACAAGTTTGGTGCGAAAACTTGAAAACTGCTCGAAAAAATGGCTGACGGAATTTTTAGCGCTTGGAGGATTGACATCGCTGTTTGAAGTTCTAGAAAAATTAGGCGAGCGAGAAATGACAAAGTTTAGCGATGCTTTCTTGCAACTTGAATGTGTGAGGTGCATCAAAGCTGTGTTGAATAATATAACAGGACTGGAATTTATGACTTCGGATACCTCGTTAGCAAAACAACTTCTAAATGGTGAGTAAATACATTTACTTTTTTGCCAATTAATCGCAGTTAGGTGCACTTAAAGTTCAGAAAAAAAGCGAGCACTTGGATTGAAATACATCGATAGATTGCGGACTTCAGCAAATTTTGGGCGCGATGAAGCAATTCGTAACTTTCCATTCCTTTTACAAACTACCACTTGCTCCAATATTTTCCTGTTATTTTCGTCATCTCAAAAGTTGAAAATTTATTTTCATTTGGCCTAATGGGATTTCTTTGTGAAAAAGATACTTCCGTCAGACTGAAATTATCGCTATTTCAACCCTCTCACTCCCAAGATCTCATTAGTAATTCTCCCCACTGTCTCCCATATAATTCTTATTATGTTAGTATAGAAAATTTGGTATTGGATCAACTAATAATCCCCTAATTTATGTTTCTCTTTATTCTCATCACTCGTCTTTCTGATATTGTATTGATATTGCAAGGGGAATATCTGTCTTGGTCACTCATGGGAAGTAGAAGTTTAGTAGTTCAGTTTCATTGCTTCATGGTAAGTTGGAAATGTGTCAGATGATCGCTGACAGAGATATTTCGTACATGTTTCAGTTTTGACCTTTGTCCTAACCCATCCTTGCGTTAAACACTCGTCCAGATAGCTACAAAATAAGTGAATTTTCTCTGCAGAATAATCGTCTTTCCGGCTTATGGTTGCGATTTGCAGAAAGTGATCTTGTTGTTTTCATTAACGCTTTTAAAATCAGAAGATAATCATGATAAAGTAGAGGATTGTTCCTACAAGCCAAGCTTGGCATAAGCATTTTCTGAAAACAACTTTAAGCTCATGAACGGTTCATGTACGGCCATATCAGCTGATTATACTGCAAAATTTTCAACCACTAACGTTTTCAACGATTTCATATAATGATAAAACTTGAGGAATAGATTTATTTACCTTCCACAAATGCGTTGCTAATTCCCTCGTAAGCATAACGCAAAACAGAAAAGTACATTGTGCACATTTAAGTTGAAATTCCATAAATTAACATTTGAGGGTGTTTACGATTGCATTTTCAGGACTGGCAGTACACCAGATTTTAAGGCAGATCACTTCTCATAACAGATTTTTATTGTCTTTTTCCAACCTTCATGCAAACGTGTTATTCACAATCGGCTATACTCATCGAATTGAACCTTAATCGAACCCTTTCCCCCACTCTTTTGCATCATTAGCACTTTGTTTATACACACAGTTTCTGATATTGTCGAAATGGATTGTTTCATGTATGGCTTAATTAGAAGCCTCTGCAGCACGGAATTTCAACTTCCTTCCAAAGAATCCCAATGGGAAAGTTCTGCTTCTCGACTGTTTTCTCACTATCAGAAATCAATCTGTCAATCAGCACACAGCTTTACTGGCCTTTTGTAGAGGATCTGATGATAAACTAAATTCCTCACGTCCTCAGTGGAGAATTTCCGCAAAAAGAAATATAAGAGAGAAAATAACTTACCGCAAGAAGTCAAAATAGTGGTCCTGAACTTGAGCCTACAGATCAGGGTTTCCATGAATTCTGTACTAACTTTGAAGGGATTTTTTTCTTTAGGCGACATTTTGTTTTGATAAAACTAAAGATTTGAAAACAACGGAAATCGATTTGTTCGCTTGTTTAAAAGTACTGGGGGTCCAAATCGACAAACAGACCAAGTCAGGCAAGCAAATGATAGTGATCGTCTACGGAAGTGTTTTATGACTGACAGGATTGCAGATAACATACTTGAAATCCAAAGGACACTTCAAAGTGAGATCTCATAAACAAGGCCATGTTTGCGCACGTATCATCCGAGCTAACATACTGCTTCGCTGAATATCTTACAGTTTCTGAAGTTAGCCATTTTTCCGTAATAGTTAAACAGTGTTTTCGTGGTTTATCTAATCAGAATAGAGCTCATTACAATTGATTTAATTTGAGGTCGCCTCGCCCTGAGTTTTGCGTGGAAAACACTCGTCAAGATTTAAAGATTTAAAAGCTGACAAATGTAATATTATCGAGTGCTTTTAAATATTCTGATGACGTCGAACACTTCGGTGTTTACGCAAGAGAGGTCACTGCCTCTGTGGTATATGGTATTTCCTTTCTTAGTTCTAATGGAAATAATAGCAATTAAGAATTGAAGGGGCGTAACAAGGTAAACATGCATAGAATAAATTTAAAATAGGTTATTAGTAAGCAATGATAAGTCCAACTGGTCATTAATGTACAACCCGCGCGAGAAACACGCGAAGTACAAGAATAACAAACAATTTTGGCAATACACCAACCGTTTATTTGGAATGTACTGATTTAGAAAATACACACACTTGCTGTTACTTTCTAAATCATCGATCGTCATGTCGAAGAATTGGAAAAGACTTGCCAAAGCCGGTGGAGTGGAAATCAAAGATAACGCCGATGGCCGCGGCGAAGAACTCGACATCGATCTTCAAAAATTGAACGAGGTAGAACCCGAACTCTTTATAAAATTTCTGCGAATTCCTACCCTCAAGACATACGCAAGTTTGATTCAAAAGCTTGAAAAGAGTTCCAAGAAGTGGATGATGGACTTTTTGGAGCAAGGTGGACTGACTACGCTGTTTAGCGTTCTAGAAAAACTTTGCGAGCGAGGTCTAGCGAAGTTTTCCGACGCGTTTCTGCAGCTCGAATGTGTCCGGTGCATCAAGGCAGTCTTGAATAATGTGACGGGTTTGGAATATATGACCACCGATCCTTCACTTACGAAACAGCTTGTAACTGGTGGGTGAATTTTAATCATTATTTTGCGCAATGGAATTATTTATGTAGTTGTTATTCTTGTGTTGGCGCTAGAGCGCAGATGAACGAGGAAAAGCGCATTTAATCGACGAGATAAGTGACTTTTGGGTTCTGATAATGTTATCAATTCTTACTTGCAATATAAATCGATTTGTTGGTGGTTATCTTTTCATAATTTCCTTAGAGTAACAATAATTTTAAGCCGTGTTATTAGACCGGCTTTCCGCGCTAATTCACAGGTTGATGCAATTTACGCGCTAAAATTCCGCCTTTAACCAGCACATAAAGCAACTAAAACCCTACTCATCGAAATATAAAAGAGACGTTGTAAAATAAAGTTTTGTATTTGAATATATGCAACTAAAATTAATGAAGTGGATAGGTTCTTTCCGCGTTTTTAATCTCAACGACCTCGCATTAATTTTTTGAAAAACCTAAACTTGATGGGGTCATGTTTTTCTCGGTCATTAAGTGATTTTGGAAAAATATTTTTTGGAATTATATTAGTTGAATCAGACAATGACAAAGCCAGTTAATTAGTAGCAGTGACTGAAGAAAAAAAAATCATAGCTTGTCTGACACGCTAGAGAGTTCGGTTTTCATTCAAATGGGTGAGGAAAACAACAATATCATTTTCGTTCTTGGCGATTTTCTGCAAATCAAGGTCGTGAGCACGTCAAAATACAATAGAAGTATACAACAGCTTATTTCTTTGTGTTCGATTTTGCACGTAACTTAGACGCTAATCTGACCACAAAGACACAAATGTTAAGCCCATTAACGCTTCGTTAGTTCACTGATTGATCAACAATACAACCTGGCCTACTTTCGACAGCCCTCCTTTTGCGTATTATAAAACATTTCAAAGACGTGAGACTACGTAAGTAGAGTAACTTGATTTAGCATTGTTTTTAGGGAAGCAACTTAGCGAGCTCGCATATTGCAACAGGTTGTCCCGGGGTTAGGCCAGAGAAGCAAATGGTTTACTAAAATAAATCCGTGTCAATCAAATCGCTTGAGGCAAGGTTGCTTTTTGAACTAATTTGGAGCTCTTTCTTGTCAAATAGATGGTTTTTATACATTTATTTTAGCTTCGCAGAGTTTGCGCGCTTTCGTAACCTGAAGTCAATTCCGTACTCTGTGCGGAAGTACATTACTAAGTACAAAATTAAGGCATCACTCGTCACGCGATTTTCTCGAGTAAGTAAAAGTGATGTAAGTTTCCGCCGGAAGAAAGTCAGTTATAATTCTGTGGAAGCCACTCAGCTGGCTTGCGTTGCTTTCCATCTAAGAACGACATTAAATATTATTAAATATCATATACAGAGCACAGTCAAAACGCAACCTTTAAGATTCGATTGTGCTTCCACCGGAAATAGGTCAGTTACATAAGACCTGGTTGAGGCACTTGACTTGCGCACGGTTTCTTGAAAATGTTGAGAAAGTGTGTCTATTTTAAAAAAAAGCCAATATGTCTCTTGAGCCAACTGTCATCAGCAGCGTCTTCAACAGCTAATTAAATAAGATACTTTGTGAATTAATTAAAGAACTTAATCAAATGTACTTGAATACGCTTGAACTTTCGGCTTCCCTTATTTCAACACCCAGCTACTTCTCAGTCGTTTGAAAGCTGCATTCAATAATCATACTTTCCTTGTCACGATCCGGTAAACTCAGCAGAAACAGCGATTAACAGCTTTTTGTGACCTGTTACGAGTTTATTTTCCACTTGAATATCCTGTATTAATTGTTGCAGAGGAATTATCTTTGCGAAAATTTTGTGAGATTCATGCTTAATAAAGGGTTAGAGAATTATGATGAAAAAAATGCTCGAAGACCGTCTGTCAGTCGTCAACGAAAACGTGGGTTTGTGATTACATCAGAAGGGAAGAACCTTTCAATCAACCTTTTTTCTATTTTTTTAGAGGTTAGCGTACACGCCCCATCCGTTTCGTTGCCAAGAGCCTGTAATCCTCTAATTTCCTTCACGAAGTCAATTGATACTCACAATCATTTAACTTTGTCACAGCTGACTTACAGTCCTATTTTCTGTAACAATTTGTGTCGGTTTCGAAGCCAATATGATCATGATAATAAAGTTTTAAACATTGCGCGTAACTGCTTTGATACATGCTCTCTAAAGGCAGTGTCGGTAGTTTTGCCGACACGAATAGTTGTAAGTACGTGACTTCTCAAGAAACAAATCGATTCAAAAATCTAATCTACCTAAACAAACAAGAAAATTATAGGATCAATTCACTGATCTTAGACGCTATAGGCGGAATATGAAAAACGGAAAGTTCTATCGTTGATGTTCAGTTTTAAAATAGAACTAAAGCGAAAGATAACCCATCTAACGTTTTTCGCATCCGATTACATAAGAACCCATAAGGAACCAATTTCCTAGAGTCACAAAGTACTAAAAGGTCACGTTTTAAATTGAATTAAGGAAGCATTGTTTATCACGAACAAGGTGTCCCTGCTGTCAGTCTATGTTATTATATGCACTGACTTCGGTTTCGCTGCGGATCACAATCAACGAGCTTTCGAAGGTCGAACAAGCGTTTTGTTTTGCAATTGTCGTACTAAGCAATGGAGACTTCAGGTTGGAAAAGACTGCGTAAGATGCCAATTTTTCAACAAAATGTCCATATCGAGGCAAATCATCAAGGACAGTTCAGCAACGTTGAACCAGAGCTTTGCGTGAGTTTACTCCGAGTTCCATCACTGAAAAACTACTCTGCCCTTCATCCAAAACTCGCCAAATGTTCGGCACAGTGGATGACAGAATTTCTGGAACAGGGAGGCCTGGAAGTGTTAATGAACGCTCTTGAAATTCTCTCTGTCCGTTTATCGGCTCAAAACCGACATTTCGCTTTCATGGACGCCTTTGTAGCGCTCGAATGCGTTCAGTGTATCAAAGTAATTCTGAATTCACAGGCTGGTGTCATATACTTCAGTTCCTCTCCAGATCTTGTTTGTCAGCTGGTATATGGTAAGAGCACACCTTCTATTGAACTTTGATATTTATTTTACCCCATGTGTTTCAATATTTTCTCGTTCATGAATATATTTTTGCCCTAAGGGTTTTGGTGCATGCATCTTGAAAGTTCTATAGTCCCATAATTTCGTTTTCCATGTCGTGAAATGCGTAGTAAAAATTAGTTTCATTTCTTGCCTTAGTGCAATTAGCATAATACTGGAAAATCTAACCTCTAAATCAAGCCAAACGCGAAATACTCAATCACGTTTTATCATTTTCTTGTTTATATTTATTTATGCATCAGTGAATTATTTTGTTTTTGTGTTTGCACGAATTTCATTTCCTAATGTCAGTCACCGGAAATTCGTAACTACAAGTAATGTTCTTTTGTTTCAAGCGTTATCAAGAAAAAGAGGCGAGATGAATTCCTCGCCTAAGATTCTACTAACGGGTCTGTTACTGTAGGAATTATCAGTACAGTATCATAGCTGTTGTGTCTGATATTTGAAATGACTGCTATAACATTATTTTCCGATGCAGCAAACGAGATTCTCAAGATCAATTTAGCTAGCGGTGAAGTGTCATCGGGAAAACGAGCCCTCGTTCTATCGAGGGAACATACCGCTGACTCCTTGTCAAAATAAACGAATTTCACGCCTCTACTCGTTTAGTAAGTACGTAATGATGAGTAAGGTTCGAGGAAGAAGTTTATTCCTGCAGCTTAAAAGGGAAGAAATAAATTTTAGAATTTACTTCGCCGGGTAAGAGACAACTTCGCCCTCAAAGAGTTCGCCCAAAAATAAAATTTATTTATTTGGAAACCCAGAAAAAAATTGTTACGTTAAGTTTGGAACCTGGCAATCAAAAACTTGATAATGAGAAAAGTTTGAGTGTGCATGTGGAAAATTCAGAGAAACTTGATACAGCTTAAGAAATTTGAAAAATTTCATTGAAGTCATAAATTAATGGACAAGTACCAGTAAAGACAGTAGAATCATTTTTTCAAGGATTGCAAGAATCCCGGGGTCTTTTGTTTTACCAGTAACACCCACGATTAAATTCTGAATCTGCGGAAAATATGCGCGAAAATCACCTCTACTAAAAAAAATTTAAAATTTGGCTTTGTTTGATGTCTGCTTTAAACATAGTTCTGGCGACTCTTTGTATCACCTTAGCTTGGGTGACCGGAGCTGGCTAGCATTTTCGGGATTTAATTCTCGCTCAAATTTAGATCAACCTAATTAACAAACTGTTTTCAAATTGCCAGTTGATTACGTTATTAACACAAGGCGTCATCTGGAATTTTACCGTCTTTTCGTATTTTATTAAAAAGAAACCTGGAGTGGTGAAAACGCCTTCGTTGCCATGGAAAACTAACTGACTGACATGATTGGCATTTAATAGTCCTGTGCTCTGTGGGACACCAAATCTACCTGCAAAATGTATTCCACTCAAGAATTTAACAAAGATGTCGAAAATGACCGTTAAGAACAAATGGAATACTCTGAAACGGCACGTATCGACTGGAGATCAAAATTACTGTCTTCCCATTGAAGCTTCTCCCGAATTTTGTGTCCGACTACTGAGATTTCCATCTGTCCAGACTTACCATAGCATTCACAGCAAGTTAAAAAGTTCATCGGACGAATGGATCTTTGAATTTCTCCAGAACAACGGCATGGAAGTGTTACTCGATGCTTTAGAACGATTAAGCTCGCTCAAGTTGTTCGTAGACGCTGTGATGTTACTGGAATGTACTTCTTGTATCAAAACTGTGATGAATTCTAAAACTGGGCTGGATTTCATGGTTGGAAATCGTGACTTCACACGACGACTTGGAATAGGTTAGCGATTTCAGTTACATTTAAAATCATTTAACTCGTCTTAACGGAATTTTCTTTCCATTTTTCAAAAATTGCATATTAAATCGAACACCAATTTTTCGAAGTGACGTTTGGCTTGGCCACAATTGTCCCAAATCAACGAGAAAGAATATCAACAGTTTCGTGATAAAACGCGGGTATATCGGCGTGTTCCAGACAGAACTTGCAATGTTTATCACTGAACCACGCGAAAGTTGTCTATTTTCATACTATGACAACACGTCATAGTTTTCCATGAATCAGCAATTTTATCATTTTATATTCATAAATAGCAATTTTTCATGAATTTTCTCGGTTTTAAAGAGAGAGAATCTAAATGAAATTTGAAGCAATTTCCGTGAAATATTTTAAATTTCCTCCGACAATTAAGTTACCGATTTAATCTACTCAGATTAGGGTTAACCAAAACACCTTACATTAAGATTTTCAGGCGATATTTCGGTAATAACTGACGAATTCCATAACTCAAAACAATATTACTTGCAAAAACAAACAATATTCTTTGAGTAAACGATATTGATACATCCAGACAGAGGTACATGAACTATTCAACGCTGGTTCGGCCGTCGGCGGTTTTTGGCCACTAAATTAATTAGTTTGTGTCAAACCACGAAATAGGAATTTGGCATGTTAAAAAAAAAAAGAATTGACATAATTTTTTTCACTGGGTTTTTTTGTTAAATACGCTTTGAAAATCCAGTTGTAAGTCCTTTGTTCCTCAATTTTTTCAGCACTCCAGGTCTTTAGTGTCAGGGAGGTCTAAAGTAAACATTTTAAGCGGCCACAATAGGATAGTACTACCTTGAAGTTTTTCAGGTGCTCTCGAATTCCGTAATTTGTGACAGTGTACACTGAATTTCGCTCGAACGTTTTCCCTCACTCCTTGATGAAAATGAAAATTTTCTTTTTCTTTCAAATTTTTCAGTGGCTTTTGAAGAGTTAGTCTGCGCAGATAATGAACGTTGGTAAACAGTTTGTGAGCTATCGTGTTTGAGAAGTTGAGCCTTTTTGCGTTCAGTTGTGTAACAAAAAAAAACAAACAAACAAGAAACACACAGAGCTAAAATTAAGAGTATAATGCCATTAAAGGTTCCACATTGTACGCAAATGGCAAATATCTAGACCAGCTGCAGAGATTCCAACCCTCCCGATTTGATCGGGAGTCTCCCGATTTGATGTCTTGCCTCCCGTTCTCCCGATTTTTACCAAATTCTCCCGATTTATCATAAAATTCTGAAAACTAGGGGAAAATTGCTAATCTTTAGAATTTTTGGCGATCTGTCACTGTGAAACACTCATATTATACTTACTTTCTTCGCGAAGAGCATTATGGTATGTTATAACTCAGGCCGGAATGATGTCAAAATTCAGGAAATGGCACTTGAGAGAACCTAAATTTGCAAAATTTCCCGGGGGCATGCCCCCTGACCCCCCTAGAAGCTCGCGCCTTTGGCACTAATAATTACTCCCTATTTTCCATCAAATGGGGTTGGAATCTCTGCAGCTGATAATTTTTTAGATTTCTTTACTGTTCTGTTTGCCAGAGCTGTAAAAATCTCTGACACTTTTTCAGAGCTTTAGTCGCAAGGAGAGGTCATCCGTGGCAGTTACTGCCAAAATAAAGTGAAAACGAATTTTTCGATCAGCGGGTCTGACCAGTCAACCAGTCGCTATTACGTGTAAAACAAAGGCAAAAATACCAGTAGTCAGACGGACAATACAGGCCCTATCATATATTAACTTAACTCACGGTTTATAATGGTCGATCAAATGATTAATTCCCGGGGGATTTATAATACCCAGGCGTCAACAATAATAGAAACGAAGTGCTTTTGTTGGAAGTATTCTGTGATATTAATAAGACGACCCAGCAGTTTTCCCAACGCGAATTTTAACTGGGATCGTCGGGTCTATGCGCATTTTGCAGTCATGCGGGTGTCACAACTCGCTCTGAAGCCATAGAAACCCCTATTTGGAAATGCAATTTTAATATACACGGTTTTTTGAGGGTTTTCCTGTTTGTGAACAGTTTGACGTGGAATTAAAATGGCTCTCAATTCAAAGTCAAAATGGCGAAAGATTTCTGGGGACGGCAACGATGGTTCGTCCGTTAGAAATGTGCTAATTTCCGACGCGGAACCCGAACTGTGTGTTAAGCTTTTAGAAACACCGTCGCTCAAGAACTTTTCAGGACTTCGAGCCCGTCTAGAGAAAGCAAACAAAGAATGGCTGAACGAATTTCTAAACCTCGGAGGAATGAGCTGTTTGTTAGACGGCCTCTCATCTTTATCATCTGGGGACAGGCAGAACCGTTTCATTGAGGCCCTTGATCAAATCGAATGCGTTCGATGCGTAAAAGCTGTAATGAATTCACCAGTCGGTTTGGCTATTATGACCGCGAGCAATGAATTAACTAGATCTTTGGTAAAAGGTAAGATTCTAGGATTTAACACTCTTAATAGTACGGTTTGCAAAACCATTGACGATTCTTATAAAGCTTCCAAGTATTTTAAATATGACTGGAGGTAAATATTACCGGCCATTAGTACACGCTGGCTTAAATCTTGAATTATAAAGAAAGTTCATTAATCCCGTTAGAAATTATTGTTGCCTTCAAACTTTGTAAAGAGATGTAGGCCTTCTTAGTTGCCTAAAAATTTCCAGATAAAAAACAATTCAACTTTGAATTTCAAGAAGTTAATATTTTGTCCTTGGTACAATAATCCAGTTTTTTATACAAGTCAGTTCAGGTAAGTAGACTGAATTGCTTTCTTTGTTGACCGACGAACAAAGAGAGACGAATAATTTACATAGCATTTTAATTCTTGTTTGCTTTTCCTACCATATTATTTTTAATTTGTTTTTTCCCGGGCGTTTAGGATGTTTTCTTTTGTGATTTTTTAAGGATTTACCTGGTTGACTCTGCGACGAAATTGTTGATATTTATTATGCAGCAAAACAAACGATATTGTTCAACCGAATAATAGTAAAATACACGAAAAACCTGATATCGACGGAGAATAATGGAGCAAGCTTTTTAACAGTGTTTAAGTTTATTTTTCCGAACTACCGGTGCACCTCTACTGCTAAATTTTCATCGCCCTCTGATATTTTGTTTACGTCAGTTGTTTTCAAAACTCATTACTGACCTTGTGAATTACCAAGCTTTATCAATCGCCGCACTATTATGAATTTTTGTGCTGAAAGCAAACATAGTTAAATCTAGATGAGATAAGTATTTCCTCTGAATTAATTAATTTTCGGCCAATGTCTAGCCAAAGCTGTCGTCATTTCTTGTTAAGATATTACGGAGGGAAAATTTGGGTTTTCATTCAAACTGAAAAAGCATGCAAATCTTTCGCGCAATTCCTGTAAAAGTCTACATACCCTTAAAGCTTAATAAACACTGATTTCGCACATGTAAGTTACTTGTATGAATTTGACCATTTAGAAGAATAGGAGCTTATTCATTCTCGCCGAGATGTTTATAAAGCATATTTGACGACGCTTTTAATCAATACCTTTTGTTTTTCCTCGGGGTGGTTTGCGCCAAAAAGAAAAATAAAAATAGTCTGTCTGGGATGTGTATTTTGACTCTTCGTTGTTTTTTAACCATTGTTTTAACTTTTTAAGATAAATGTTGTATTTCAAAATGTAAGAAAAAACATAAACCCCCAGACAGTCTCGTGCGCTTGGCTTGCATCGTTTGAACCTTGCAAACCTTCTATTTTTATGCCAGCAAACTACTAAAGATTCACATTTCAAGATGAAACCTATCACTGTTTACACGTTATACTGAAGTTGAGGTGTGGCGCCATGACAGACAACGAACACATCCAGTCGAGCTAAATGATCAAGAGAAACGTTTTTTTTCTCTGTGTTTCTAAAGTGTTTAAAAATGTTTCTTGTCAACATGACATGTTAATTCAGCGTTTAATAACAGAATGATAGTAAGAAACGTGAATATTTGTGTCAGGGGTTTCTCCTCTCAGAATACACTGCAGTTTTTTAAGGTGTCACGTTTTTGTTTAGTAGTGGAAGGCATCGAAATGTACTTAGTTAAAAAAAACAACAGAAACAAAACTTGCGCAGGGTCATTTTCTGCTCATAGATTCTTTTGTATTACCTCGTTGCCGTCTACCCCTGTCTGAGTTCCGTATTTACGCGATTCCTCGGCAACTTCATCGTCCATGAACTCAGTTTTATTGCAGGCGTTTAAATGTAGATTGACACAATTTTTCAGTCGAAAACCAAGAGACTAAACATGTTAAAGTGATTGTAAATTCTTCGCGGGGGGGCTTCATTAAACTGTCATTTTACATAGCTGATGCCGATTTAATTAATAGCATATCGCTTGCGTTTTACTCTTTCTCTCTTTTCTCTTTCATGGAAGACAAGAGAGGATAATTCCTCTCATGTGGAAGACGATAATTCCTTCAAATGAACTTAAAGAACGTCAGGTTGTGTTAAGGAAAAGTTACGTTGGGGCTAATTTATCTCAGACAAATTTATTTTTCTACACTTCGGCAGGAATTAGAATCTTTTAGTATTTATCTCTCGATTTAATGGAGGTTCTATGTTTAGTCAAGGCTGGCCGAAATTATTCTGAAATACTGTCAGCAAAGGCTTCGCGATCGTAAGTGATATTTTGCAGTACAGCTAACTTAGTTTGACCGAAACGACAGAAAGGGTTTGTGGTTGTGACTTTTCCTAACGAGTTTGTTGGCCATGTGATCAAAGCATTAGCAAGTGTAATGCAAAATTCTGATGGATTTTCTAATACACAGTCTTTTAAGCTTATTTATTAAATCTTCATCCAAACGTAATTACATTAAATGACTAGGTTTAGAGTCGTAATGTTGTAAATGTTATTTTCAAAACACCAAGAAAGATGTAGTAACTTGTATTTTAGAGGAGTTGTAACGTTCCTCTATTCCTTTTGATAATTTTTTTTCAACGTTTAGACTTTAAGGCAATGTCGTTGTTGCAGTTCAACGATGCAGTATCTCATAGCTATGTGAATGTTTTATGCTGCATCAATAGTTGAATAGCGTCAAAAAAAATAATCAGATCAGAAAAATATTAACGGAAAATTGTGAACATAAAACGCATCTTACCGATTATATTTTAAGCTGTATAATGAACGAATTTTCTTCATAGACCATAGAAAATGTTTGAAAGGAAACAGTTTTCTAGCGAGCGATTCTTCCTAGCTCCAGTCCACCGGAGTCGTTAACATTGATTACGAATTGTTTGTTTTATTGTTTTGCCTTTTTCTACAATGTATACTTTCCTCACAACTGATTTTGTTTGGCAAACAAAGTAAGAGCTAAAATAACATTGCTGAAAAAGCTGAAATTCTATTGTCGGTATACTAATGAATTAAACGGCGTTTTCAGTTTGGTCAAAAGTGAAAAATAATTATGTGTAGGCAATGCACCAGGCGAAATTTCTGGGAATGTGTTAGCTTACAAAAAAAAAATAATAATAATACTAGCTGTCACCGCTCTAAAATTTCTCAGAAAAATAACAAACAAGTTTTCGCGATAACTAATGCGCCAGAATGATTATTACAAATTTGAAAACTTGACCTTCGCAAAGTAGTTTTACGATTACGGTAAATAACATGATATCTCACCCTGAAGCGGTATTACCTAAGGGTATCACTTTCAATTCACTAACAAGCTACGGCCTCCACTTTTCTGTTTTATCAAAGTGAACCGTGGTAAATGCTTTGTCCAATTTCCTCCAATGCGCGCGGGGGAAAAAATTCATTTATATATCGCCTAGTTACCGAAGTCGACTGAGCCAGTTTCTTGTCACTTACATATACGAAAAAAGACGATAGAACTTTAATAATATTTATTCATATTTAAAGTAGTCTAATGTCGCACTGGCTAAACTTGAAGGCTCTCTTTTGAATACAATATTACCTCCTCTCACCTGCGCAATAGTGTTCGAAGTATTCATAATTAGGGTTAGTTTCGAATTTTAATATCTCACGTTCGAGTTCTGTTCCCAAAATAACTCAAAAGATGCACTTTGTAGTTTTATGCTATTTATTGATGTAAAAAGACAACATTAGTGTATCGTCTTTGTTGTAACGAAATTTGCTTAACTAAGAAGAGGAATTTCTCAAATAAAATGGCCCATCATCTTATAAGAATAATTCTCTCCTTTGTTTATGTTCAAGTGATCTTACTGACACCGAATCAATACGACAACACTTCTGGCAGCCGCTCAAAGTGACTCATTTACTATTCCATAGCAATCACAATTAAGGCCTTTTACTGAGAAAACAGTGTCATGATGATTAAAAAACATAGAAAACAGTGGCATTCATGAATGAATGTTTGCATTATTCGAAATACTATCTTGAAATGTTGGTCACCTGCGCGATGTAAAACATTCATTCTTTCCTGAAGGGAAGTAGAATGATTTTAATTGCAAAGCGTTTCCAGGCAAGACACGTTGGTCAGTTTTTAATCATTCATTTATAACTTTTTTTTTTGAAACGAGACATCATGGCTTGCCTTGAGAGTTAAATTTGCATTTGGAAGAGTTGAGAAGGTTGCGTTAAAAACTGACCTGGCGGTTGTAATGGCCATTGATATGCTCGCTGTTCCCAAATGCGGTTTTAGATGAGAATACTTTCCAGTTTTACCGACCGCAAATGGATTGTTGATTTTCTTTGGTTGGTTAAACGATTTCGCGGCTTTGAGTATTAATTTCCCTTTGTTATGGCTACCATGAGTGTTGCAAATAGATGGAGCGTAGTTCGACAAAAGTTCAGCAGCGTTGCAGAGGGAAAACAAGTCGAAAACCTCACCATCTCATCAGATGTCTCCGCTGAACTTTGCATTCGTCTTCTTAGTTCTTCGTGTCTTCAGAATTTCTCCGGGCTCAGGGCAAAGATTCAAACCAGTTCTGCTGAATGGATTACAGAATTTCTCTCTCGTGGTGGACTGGAAATCCTCTTTCAAGTTTTGAAGAGATTAAGCAAGGGGAAAAAAATGGCGTTTATGGAGGCGTGTATGCAGCTCGAGTGCGTCAACTGCATCAAAGCGGTTATGAATTCGAAACGGGGACTTGATTCAATGATCAGAAACAAGACTCTGGTGCGAAAGCTGGCTAAAGGTTGGCGCTTAATCAGCATTGTTTATTTTTTACCGAAATTTCAAACAAGTTCATTTTACGAGCAAATGATTTTCAAATTGCTTATTGATTAATTCAAATTACTAGACAAAGGAAAAAGTTTTAATCGAATTTTTTTTCATACTTTCCTGAGACCTCAGTGTTTCTAAAGTCTTAGCCAACGTCTCGTTAATAAAAGTTTGCTTCGTCGTTCGTGATAGCTAATTGTACCTAATTTTTCTCATTTACAGTAATATTTGGTCTCAAAATATTTTCGTAATATTGGCGAAGACAGACGAGGACCTTTTTCTTTCAATGTAAACTATTTCATTTTTCTAAACATTTTATTTTATCGTGTTTGGCAATAAACCAGTGACATTGTCTTTCGGATGTCAACATGTTACGAGTATTATTTTGTTCTCACGCCGAAAAGAAAATGAACATTGTTCTGTTTCACAGGAAATTAATATATGTATTTTTAAGTGAATGTTAAAAAAGAGAAACCTCCAGAAAGGGGAAACCCTTGAAATTATAAACTTAAGCCATGAAATGGCTTTTTCTTGGCACAGCTATGAAAATTCCAGAAACAATTAATTATCTTTTGCTTTTGGCTGTTAATTATCTTATCTCGTGACTCTAGTAAACTTTGCTCGGCACAGTGCTTTGCTCTACTGATATGTGAAAACGCTTCCATTTTAAGCCAATTTAAACTGATTGTAGGTTGTTCATTGTTCGTTCCCAGTTGCTCCCTTGTATGATATGAAAAGCGACATTTCACCTTTGCCAATATTTAGAACAGTCTCTATTTTTGGACGACCCGGCGTCAATCTGTCTTCATCTCACCATTTACTGAAGATCTGAAACGCCTATTAAGGGGAAAAAATTAATTATTTAAAGAAAAAGTTAGATAATGTGTTCTTTTTGTTTAGATTATTTAAAAGATCCCATTAGAGAAAAGTAAATGCCAATCTCAAAGTTGTATCACCATATGTTTGTTGGGGTAATAACGAATTTATATGCAACGAAGATTGGTAGTGATTTTTTAATCAACTTTCTCTCTAAACGGTGTTCAATGTAGCGAATGAAAGATATTTTTTCTTGGAACCTTTAAAGGTTTTGAAGTGGAAACACAACCCATGTTTTGTGTGGTTTATGAAATGGGTTACTTTCGTAAGTTTACTGAGTTGTTAAGTTGGCAAAATCGCGAGCGAAATTAATAGGAAAAAAAACTCTCATTAGCCGTTGTAAAAATAGGCAAAACTTGTGTTCTAATTTTGGGTAATTGGTTAAAGGTTTATTTATTACCCTTCCGTTAACATATATACTTTTTTATCCTTATTTGCTTCATTTTTTATGGAGTAAATTTAGCATTAAGACATTCGAAAATTTTGACTTGCTGTTTTTCTCAATTCCCAGATTGTTTGAGTCAATAAATTAACATAGCGGGTTACTGTGTCGTGTTCTTGGGCAAAGTACTTTAGTCTCGCCATGCTTCTCTTCTTCACAGACGAACTGTCAGAGAAGCCTGACATAATGGTAAGAAGGTGGGGGGAGGGGCAATCAGCGATGGTCTGGGATCCCATAAAGGGGGGGCTGGGGCCTATTCCTTGTATGCTGACCTTAACCTCACATTTAATTAACTCCCTGTCGTTTTCTTTCAGCGCTCGATACAAACAACACAATGATTAAGAAACAAGTGTTTGAACTTCTATCCGCTCTCTGCCTTTATTCCAACCAAGGACACAAACTGGCCATTGACGCGCTTGAGAATTACAAGGTGAGTTTGCGTTATTAGGATGTAATTTCTCTTCATAACTTTGCTTTATTTATGAGGAAACCAGTTATGAGAATAAAAGAAACGATAAACTCTAAAGGACACGTACGTGTCACATATGAACTTAGAAATGACTCTGATCGCCATAGACTTCCCTTCAGCTCAGTGGAGGAATATCCGTGATGACCTTGTGCGGAAACTCATTACACACTTTAGCCCCCCACCCTCTCGACCCACGAGTATCAATGGGTACCAGTGGGCTTTTAGGGTAATTGATGAATTGCAGGGGGGGGTGTTATCTGTGAAATGGATTAGCCCCTCTCCTCGGGGGGGGGGAGGGGGAGGTGGCGGCAATACCCCTAGTCTTTTCATGTTCTTGAAACCGGGATAAGCTCCGGCTGGATGGGCCACTTGGCTCGAGTGAAGAGTGAACCCTACGAGTGACTAGCATCTAATTTCTCCTCACAATATCATCACTGAAACAAACATGAATATCATGATAATAAAGGAAATGATCACCAACTAAAGAAACTCTTGATTGTTGGACAAATTCTCCCTGTCAGCACCTTAGTTAATGCACAGAGTACAGTATAGAGGATGTGAATACTGATGTTAGGCTGTAAAGGATTAACCAATCTGATCATGACTTTTATCCTTTTTATTTCATTTCAACCGCAGCTCACCAAGGGTCAGCGGTACAGATTTAGTTTGATCATCAATGAGCTTAAAAATGCCGAAGTTATGCCATACATGACCACGTGTTTAGCCTTTATCAACACTATACTCATCGCTACGGAAGACTTTGAAGAACGAGTCCGCCTGAGAAATGAGTTTGCAGGTAAGAAGACGCCAATGTCAATACGATCACGGTACAATTTTTCAATTTCAAGCCAAGGCTACGCTCTTACAACAAAGCTATAGGTTGAGTTCCTCATCTTTCTCTGTTTCTTTACCGAGCTCAAAAACTTGCCATCTCTCTTATTCTATTTAAAATCATGACGCTATCGATATTGCTGATCCTAGCAGTATGCAGGGTGCGTGTCATATGAACTTCGTAACAGACCTCGGTCACTGTAGAGTCTCTGTGGCTCAGTGGCAGAGCATCGGAGCGCGGAATCCGAAGGTCTGACGTTCGATTCCTCAGAGGGACTCAGAATTTTTTCTTTGTCCCACGCTCGTGACAAGACGAAAAACATCTTTCTCTATTTCTTCACCGAGCTCAAAACTTACGATCTCTCTTGTTCTATTTATAAAGTTATAGGTTTTTCTGAGGTGCTATGCCGCATCTGAGACTCCCAATATTTAGTAGTAATCTACTCCGAAGAACTAAACGTTGCTATCTGAAAATTAATAAAATTCCTTCTCAAAAACCACTCTACCCTCCCTTACCTCCGACGCACGAAAAATCTTGATGTAACCTCTTCAGAAGCTTCCTTTCATCTCAAGCGTTTTCCTTTACCTCAGATTAGTCTCCCACTTCAAAACTGTTGTTTTATCGCAAAATACAGGTGCTTCTTGACAACGTTTTAGTTTGCATTGCATTTGAATTAGCTTTTCAAATATTTCACCTCAAATACGTAGAATTATCTTATCTTTGTGCTTCACTCATTAAGGATACTCACAAATACAGTCCTTTGTACTCGTCTGTTTTCTAAAATCTGTAGTGCTTCACTTAGGTTCATGAAGTTTTAAAGAGTTGTCTGTTTTTCCAAACAACGGCCTTAGATCGCATTGTACGTAAAGATGTTCTAGTAGTCTTTTCATAAACAAAGCATTTCATACCATATGTTTGCACTTAGAGCATTTCTTGAAATGTAGCCAATATTTTAGCAGAGTGAAGAGGATCCTTTGTCAAGCTCACCAAATTCCGTTAGTTTTGGTATGTGGAAAGATTTGCGCAACGAAAACAAGGATGCAGCAAATTTAAGTTTTTTCTTTACGGTCACATTAATTACCGATAAATTTGTTTTTACTTCTTTTAAAACCTCTTTAACAGAGAAAAATTTTAAACATTAGCCTTCAAATTTCGTTTTTTCTTAATTAAGTGTTCGGGAATCAGTGAAGAATAATTTTGAAAGGAAGAAATGTGCGATTTTGTTATAGAAATCTTCAGATATTATGGTTCACTGTATTTCGCTCGTCGCTGTTTTCCTAGCGTACTATCAAATCATTCGTGGGTTTTTCCTCCATTGTTTGGTCCCGCAGTGTTTCCAGCAGTGAGAAAATTAAGGGCTATGATGTTTGTGGTTTACATGTTTATCGCAATTGGACAGCAAAGAACCTTTACATACAAAATTCGGCCGTGCGAAGCGAATTTCATGCGAATCGGCAGGTGAGACACCAAATGGCATCACATACTCTTCCACGCATCATAGAATCGTTCTCGCAGTGAGACCTATAATTTTTGAAGTACGAAGCTCTGGTTTAATTCTATGAACACATGTAACAATTTCAGATTATGTGGGTAATATTTTAGTATCTAATGCCGCGGAAATACAGCACTTTTGGGCCAATTTCGCGCTTTGAAAACTGGTCAGCATGTAGTCATAGCATGCAGAAATATAATGGCTCCCAATTATTCTTTAACAGGGCTAGGACTCTTGGACATCCTAAGCAATTTGAGGTAAAATATTTGATAACACATTAGAAAAATATGTTAGTTTGAGAATTTGGTGTTGTTATTATTTATTAAACAGCGCTTTCCACAGTGTTTTATGTAACACAAATCTCGCATTTTCCCCGATTTGCTTTTGTTCGGTAAACTTAATTGAATTTTATTTTCAGTACTTGTTTCCATTCTGCCGACAGCTAAAATGTATTTAGTGGATAGATTAATTGCAATTTTCACGTTTTTTATGAGCTTACTTGCGCAATAACCCAACCAAAACACAGCGTATTATGATTCAATTGATTTTCCGGATTTTTTGTGTTCGTTTGCGCAACAACACAAGCAAGAAAGAAGCTCTACAAATGAAACCTCCAAAATCTTATCTATTAATATTTGAGTAGATTTATGAGTTTCCCAGAATCATTTTGATGTATCGATCTTACATCTTTCTCCGCAAGAGAGTAATGATAAAAAAATATATACGTATATATAAAAATATAAATATATATATATATATATTTGACGGGTAGTGAACGTTTGAACTTTAAGAAGATCTCCCAAACAAACGCCCGTCGAGGCCTGAATTTTTCCATGTATGGTTTCCTGCTTTCAGTTTAATTGCCGTTAATCTGTAAATATGTTGATTGCTTTCTTAGAACTTGTTAGTCGCCGGGTAGAAACTGTGTGTATGGCACGACTGTGAATTGAAGAAGTCGCCTAAGTTCGTACCTTGACCTCCCACGGTCAAGCGATTCATCTAATTTTAGCTAGCGAGTAGAATCTGGGAACGAGAATACGATTCGCCTCTTTCGTTGCTTGTGTCATCGCTCGGCTTTCAATTTTACGCGGCAAAAGCTTCAAGAGGGCGATCGTAATTACATGCATTGTGTCATTTATCGCAGGCACAACGATGACGAAGAGTTATTGGTTCAACTCGATGTGTTTGAAGAACAGAGACTGGAGGATGAAGATGATCTGAACTCCCCTGAGGGAGTAAATCTGACGTCTCACTTGGACGTATTTCACGCTTTGTTTAGAAAGGTTTGTCCTTATTTTCCGGCGACGTCTTTGCCTTTTTGCTGTTGTAATTAAGTGAAACTATGAAGAAAAATGTCTTCTTGCTCTCACAAGATTTTTTTTTCACTCTGAGCAAAATCTCCCCATGCCAATCATTGCATACAAGAAAACTAAAATGATTTATGTATGAAAGACAGAAAGCAAGAACAAATTGGTTGTTGAGGGTCAAAATAAAACAAGCGCCGACGTCCGCACGTAAGCTATACATTAAGTTTGTGGCAATGTACATGAAAAAATTACAGGCTCGTGCAAGTTTGTTGTCTTTGAAACATTTACTTGTGCTCATTAACACAAAATTGCATTTGAAATCGTGCTATTACCTTTACTGACAGGCATCTATCTATATTCATAGGTGAGTAACAAACCTCAAGGTGTAAACCTATTAAGCATTCTACAAAACCTGCTTTTGATCGAGGATGACTCACCTGTGTCGGACTCGGTTTGGGAAGTGATCGAGAAACTTGTAAAACGAGCTGTGAACATCGACAGTCGTAATCGAGCGGAGTCAATCCTAGAGGAGGGTGAGAGGCAATTCATCAGTTTACAACATGGAGGTTCATCAAGGGAAGGCAGCAACACGCGGAGTGGTTCTCCTGATGAAAACTTGACCCATCGAATGTCCGTGGCGCAGCAATCGTCAGAAGATGTACGTTCAGCTTGCGTGCGTTCTGTCTCTGTTGATGACCCCAGTTCGACGCCTGTTGTGGCAAACGGGATTCACGAGGAAATACAGGCTTCCACACAAGCAAATCTAGAGGAAGCATGCCCGATGACATTTGAAGATGAAGAAGCAGCTCCTGCTTCTGTTAAAATTCTTGAAGGTATCATTCAGAATAACAAGAAAAAAGAGGGGCGATCATCCAGTCCAGAACTTATGTTGGACCTTGAAAGTGTTGTAAATGAACTCGGCTTAAACAATCCTCCTGCACCTCCTCCTCCGCCGCCCCTGCCTGGACAATCAAATGGTGAAGATATTCAAATCGTAATGAATCACGTAGAAACAACTGAAAGCGCACCTTCACTGCCAGGAAAAGATGAGAGTTTTTCGTACGGGAGACCTGTTACTCCTCCTTCTGTAGGAGCCTCAGCCATTCCTCCGCCCCCTCCTCCGCCCCCCGTGATAGGAAGAGGTGAGATTCCTCCTCCTCTTCTTCCAGGAATGAATGGAGTACCACTTCCTCCTTCTCTGCCTGGAAAGGTTGGCGTGCCACCACCACCTCCCCTAGGAACTGGGGTAGTTCCTCCACCACCGCCTCCTCCAGGAGTGGGTGGAATACCCCCTCCTCCTCCTCCTCCTCCTCCTCTACTGGGAATGGGTGGCGTGCCTCCCCCTCCACCTCTTCCAGGAATGGCTGGGGTACCGCCACCACCCCCTTTACCTGGAATGGGAGGAGTACCTCCACCTCCACCTCTTCCAGGAATGGGCGGGGTACCACCACCACCCGCTTTACCTGGAATGGGGGGAGTACCTCCACCGCCGCCTCTTCCAGGGATGGGTGGAGCACCCCCGCCTCTCCCATTACCTGGAATGGGGGGAGTACCTCCGCCCCCACCACCTCCAGGAGCTGGGGGAGTTCCACCTCCGCCGCCTCTGGGTGGGTTTGGAGTCACTCGAGTTTACCAGCAACCCGTCCATCGTAGTGTCAGCTGCCCGCTCGTCCCTCCGGTGAAACCCAAGAGTAAGATGCGATCCTTAGCGTGGCAGAAGCTTCCTCCGCACGTGATTCAGAGGAGTAAGACGTGTGTATGGGCACGTGTCATGGCGCTGGAGGTAATTCAGCCTGATTTTCATCTGGAAGAGGAGTGGTTTTGTCAAAAGAAGACGGGCGGAGCAAAGAAGACGGAGACAAAGAAGAAGGAGCCCTCAGAGGTATGGGTTGATTACTTTTGCTTGTCTTGTGCGAGAGCACCACTTTGGGTGGAGTGTATCGCGTGACTGTGTTAGAGGCCATGTAGGCGTGAATTCAGCAAAAAAAAAAAAAGATTAGTAGACGCTGGGAAAGTTACTATTTCATTGCAATAAATTTTTTCTTTCCTTTTTATAGATCACCCTACTGGATCCAAAGAGGAGTCTGAACGTTAACATTTTTATGAAGCAGTTCAAAAAGTCAGTATTGCTGTGTGTCTCTTTTGAGTATTATTGTAGCTTTGCCGCGTTGACTTCTCCTTCATTGGGCTACGGACTGGATATTGGAAAACTTCCTTTATCTTGGGCGTAGACAGAATTTCAAGGGGGCAGGGGGAGATTACGGTCGCTCCTAGTCGAATTTGGTGCACGCTAGGTTGTCGTGGAGAACAGGGATGGGGCAAACGTGAGAGTGCTCACCTCCCATCGCTAGGGTCTGGGTTTGATTGCTGGACCTAACGTCACATGTAGGCTGAGTTTGTTGGATTTTTTTACGTTCCCGGGTCCTCCGGTTCTCCTTCCTCCACAATTTGCAATTTGACTTGGAAGCATTGGACGAAGATCTACCTCCGGGTGGTAGTGCTGCCAAAATCCTCTTTAATTATTTATTTCTTTATTTATTTTTTGCTATTTTTATTTCTTATTATTAGGGAGAAGGGAAATTACGTAGGCTCTAGAATCCCCCTAAGCCATGCCCCCATCACCAATCACCCCAAGATGTGGTTAGTTTTCGCACCCAGGAGTTCTCAAAGCGTAGTAGCGACTCTCTCGTTTGCCAATGTAACAAGAGCAGAGGCAAGCGTTTGAAAGGAGGCGTACAATTTTCAAATAAACGTTTTCCTTATTTCCTTTAGGTCAAACGAAGAGATTGTTGGATTGATTCAAAACGGGAACAGCAAAGCTTTTGATGTTGATGTCCTGAAATCGTTCATCAAACTCCTTCCAGACAACACAGAGGTCAGTATCTAAGAGCAAAGGTGTTTTATAAAATAGTCTAACCTATAGTCTAACTTATCGTCTCCTTAGAGTATACATACATTATTCAGAAAACAGCTTAGGAGATTAAACTATATCCTGTGAGCGTGAAGAGGACTTTTAAGATAAATTCTCAAACTGAAATTTGTTTGTGTTGTGTCCCTTTTCAGAGAGAAATGCTGAAAGGATTCTCTGGCGACAAAACCCAGCTGGGTTCGGCTGAGAAGTTTTTGTTGGCACTGGTCTCTATTCCTGGGTATGGTTACTTTGTTCTCTATTTTAAATTTTTGTTATCATTTTAATTTCTTTGAATTATATCTTTGTAACTGAGTTGAGTGAATAAATAAAAGATAAACAATTATCGTGGTTATCTGATTTTTATTTGTTTTTCTGAGCAGGTACAACCTTCGTCTTGAGGCCATGTTACAAAAGGAGGAGTTCCAGATTACAGTTGAAACAATCGAACCGAGTTTAGAATCTTTGAAAGGAGCAATACAAGGTGTGCATAGTTTTTACGAACTCTTAAAATCTGGAAAAAATATGAAAAGAATCTCATTACTATTTTCAAAAATTTGTTATTGAGGTGGAAGAGAAGTCGCTTTAGTTACACAAGGTAGACTTTGACCATAGGTTACCTAGCAGTCATTATTTGTATTAACAGAGGATACATCCCGAAACTAAAAGAGAACAACTTATCACTACAAAGCGTAGAAGGGGTTTGAACTTAGAAAAGCGACACGTTAAGTTTAATTTTGATTGAAAATCTCTGTTGGTTTCAATGCAGAGTTTTGTATTTTGTACTTCATTCTTTTAGACTAAATACTTATCGACCTCAAATATATTCAGATATCCTCAACAGTGAAATTCTACCAGAGGTTCTTCAGCTGATTTTGATCATTGGCAATTTTCTGAACTCGGTAAGAGGTGTTTTTTATTTTTTTTTTTTATTACTATTTTTTATTATTATTATTATTATTATTATTATTATTATTTCAAACTCATCTTTTTTCCGTCCTATGTAAGCCTAACCTTGTCACTAACAGACATTCTTTTATGTCTTATGTTGTAGGGAGGGTACGCTGGGAATGCTGTGGCTTTTAAGATCAACTCACTCTTAAAGATTGTGGACACGAGAGCAAACAAACCCCGCATGACCCTCATGAACTTCTTGGTGCACGTAAGTTCGCACGTTTTCTTTGATTACTTAAGCTATTTTGAATTACAAAGAACTAGTTACAGCTGGTAACAAAGCCTAGCAATTCAATATCCGCGCCTAGCGCGGGAAAAAACTTTACTAGCGACCAGCGCGGGAAAAAACACTTGGTAAGCGCGGAAACACGGCTATTGCTAAGGGCGGGAAAGTTGTGTCTAGGAAAAGATGCAACATGCCCCAGGCGCGGCGGGAAAGCTGTAAAAATTTTTAAATGCAAAGCTCAGAAGAGCAAAAAAAAAAAACAGAAAATCAAACATGGTAAATGCGTAAAGCAGGTTGGTTTCTGGACTCCTATTCGTTTTTTAGATGAGACATTGGGAACAGTCGTGAAATTTATTGGGAGCGTGAGAAAATTGTCTCACAGAAGCATGTTTTGCATCTCTTTAGGTTGCTGAGGAGAAACGCGAGAAAGTATTAAAGTTTACCGAAGACATGAAGCATCTTGACAAAGCCGTCAAGTAAGTGTTGTTGCTCTTGAAAAGTAATGAGTTGATAGTCCGACATAAACATGGTTTGTTAATAGTCGTCAGTTATGTTTGTTAGACATCGTGAATTCAAAATAATAAAACTGGAAGTAATTGCCTTATTTCTTAAACTTAGGTTATCTGTAGACAATCTTACTGGAGAAGTACTGGGCCTCAAAAACAAACTCAAAAGCCTTGAAAAAGATATGAAAAGTGGACCGAAAGATATTTGCACTCAATTTTCTGAATTCATCGAGGTAAGATTGTTTGGTTTTTCTTCTTTGTTCATTGCCTCGCTTTTTTCTTGACGTTGAAAATAGCTTTTTGACGGAGTGTTGTTAAGATAAAACCATTGTAATCACCACAGCCAATTGAATCAAACGAGAATGTGACAAGGAGCCAATGAGAAGCCAAAGTGAAAGCAAAACGCGGGAAAAAGTTTGTAACCAAGTCGCGAATAGGTTTAGCTTTGCTCTGATTGGTCGCGAGGATGGCGAAAGTTTTACTTGACCAATCAGACAACGTAGTGAGGCACAACGAATGCATTTCCAGGTTATTTTGATGAGAGCGTTACTCGCGCCTGGTCTCACGCCATATGCTTAAATCGTTCGGACTATCGAAAAAGAAAAAACGAAAAAATGAAGGGCTCTCTTAAGCAGTTGATCTACCGTTTTTTGTTATATTTTGTTGTTTTCTTTTTTGGTTCGGACAAAACTTTTTTGATCACGATAAACTAAGTATGTTTTCTCGCCCTGCAATGAACATATTGTAAATCACTTACAGGGCGCTTTAGAGAAGGCGAGGCAGCTGGAGGAAGGCATCACCGAGATCCACAGCCTCACCAAACAACTGGCGATGTATTTCTGCGAGGACGAGGGAAAGTTAAAACTGCAGGAGTTATTGTCTTTGTTCAAGACCTTTGGTGATCAGCTGAACAAAGCTAAGAAGGTGAATAAAACACTTGTTTTGCTGTTTCGTATATTTTTAGCGAGAAGTGCACAATAACACAGCACCTGATCCAGGACGTCGCTATACTTTGTACTTAGCTTTACATCCTTTTCTCTCGTTCCAGGATAACGAGCAATTTCGTATCCAAGAGGAAAAACGAAAGGCACGCGAGAAAAAGAAAGCAGAAGAGGCAGCTAGAAATGCTGAAGCAGGGGGCAAAGTGAAGACCAAACCGCGGCCACTAGAGGAGGAACAAGAAGGGTGCATTGTGGACCGACTGCTCAGTGACATCAGGAAAGGCTTCCCCCTGCGGAAGCACTCCAGAGGTACATCCTCCGGGGGGGTCAAATCAGCATCGCCCACGAGGCCTAAACGGAGCCGCGACGAAGGAGGTAAAGACGGATTTCGAAAGATCTCGGGCCCAGCCAAGGCCCGAGCTAAATTAGAACCGACTGAAGAGGAACAGAATGAGATTCTGCCTAAGAGAAATCTTGAAGGACCCTCTCTTCCAATCAGATAGATCGACTGCATCGAGAGAAAATAAGGGAAAGAGAGAGGTCCAATCAGCTTGTTGGTCGCAAAATAATAATTTCATTGAGGCTCTTTTTAATTTTGGACTGTTTTCCCAAAGGTGTGCACTGCCTTCCTCCATGTCCTTGATTTTCTCTTGTTGCTGTTGCCAATTCAAAATGAGTTATGGTTGTTGTTTCAAAAGCTAACAAGTTTTGTGGCACATTTTTATGCTATTTGGTTCAGCTTGCAAATTCACTGCTATTGTTTCTCGTGGATATTTTTTCCCCAGTTGAATATTATCCACAAACCCCAAAATCAAAACTTTCGGATGAAATTTTAAAGTGGCAGGAAGTCTATAAAGACCTGCGGCAGCATTGAAATTCTTTCATCTGTTTAATGTGTGATGTGAAAGATAAGAACCGTTAGCACTCTGCTTAAAGCCACCTACAGACAAACAAAATAGGAGAAAATTATCAAAAACACCCAAAATTATTTTTCTTATTCTAAAACATTCAACTGATATTCATAGTAAAAATATTTTCCTTGAAGGTATGAAAATCACAAGGAAAATTGCCTAAATTTTTCACCGGAAATATATTTTTCTGAGACGCTTTTTTATAAGATAAAATTTTTTTTCGGTCGTGACAAAGACATTCAAAGATAATATGCCAAATCATTATCCAGTTGCAGTTGTGCCTTTGTTTGATAAATATCTGGTGCTAGTTTGACATGGTAACAAAAACAAAGAAAAAAAGACAAATAAAAATCTGCTGTGGGAATCAGTGGTAAAGTTTAAACGTACGTGACATTTTCTAAGCTTCTCGCCTTTTACACACGCTTTTGAAACGTATACTTATTTATTACACATTTTATAATGCGCCTAGCTATTTTGAAGTATGGTTTGTTTAAAAGATGCGTCTTATTTCAAATAAAACGCTGAAAGGTTATTGCGAACCAGTTGATAGATTGTCAGAGATTGTTCAGTATGGAAAGGGACGGGCCTGAAAACGGAGAAAACTTTAAGTTGGGTACTTTAGCATACGGTGAGGAAAACTCATTGAACTGTAGAACAATACAGTAGTGTTCACCGCTTCCACTTTCACTCCATCGTTGGCTTGCACTTTGCCTCTGCTGTCGTATTTAATCATTTTCACAATAAGAACCTGAAAAATGATGTTGCTAAATAACTTGAACATACTTCTGGTTAAGAGAACTACATTTTATTAATGAGGCGCTGAGTCTTTTTCTCTCCTCGAGCATCTGGACTCTAGGTTCGCCATACTTTTACAAACATTATATTGGAATTGTTTGCCGAACAACTAAAAAATACCTATACGAGAAATTGTACAAAGGGCACTCTGCTCTTGATCCTACCTAACAAATATCTCAAGTTTCTTTAGCCAGTTGTTGATGTTTACTGTCGTTACACCGTTTTCTAAGAAAGTTTGGGTATTAGATTTCATGTAATGAAAAGTACTAGGTTTTCACTCCACGCGTAAACTTTAAAAAGATTTTTGGACGTTACATTCTCTAAGCATCCTTCCCATAATGACTGAACACTCCCTAAATGAGCTACAACACGTCAGTAGTTCCAGACAATGCTTTGTAAAGTTTTGTTCTTAATTCTAGAAATGGTCTGGGAGCAGTCCAACACAATAAGTCATGATTATCGCGATAGCATTTTGTTAAGACGAGCCAGTGAATTAAAATAACCACAAGGCAAAAAATGCAAATTGTGGTAACTATGTGAATCATCAGAGCGTAAGATTGTGCTTAGAGAATGTTAATGACCTATTCGAGTTGGAAAAAGATTTTCCCGAAGAGTCTTTAAAAGCCAAAACATTGTTTTTACATTTTCGGAAGAAGAAACTGAAAGCTTTTCTTTTTGCAGATTCAAACAGATAGTTGCGGACGTCCAAGTTATTCAATACTAATAAAAATATGCATTCTTTGAATATCTAGTAAGGAAAACACCGAAATATCTGAAACTTTTCCCGCAGCTTTTTGAAATGATTGGATCTACATTAAGTGTGGTACACTTTGTTCAGTCAGCGAAGTTTTAAACCTAAGGAGCGTTTTTCACTTTCTGTTGTATATGTTCTTAATATCCTGTAAGGTTGATTTAAAAACGCTCAGTGAAGAGACAGTTTTACTTACTAGTATCTCAAATGACTTCCCATGACACAATCGCTTAGCTTTAAGTGAATTGTTGTTTGCGCATTGGCGAGTTCCTCGTTGATTGTAAAGAGGTTGTTTATTGGTCTAAATAATGACAACTTCACAAATTCGAAATACTTACTACATAGACATTTAGGATTTAGGTTGTTATGCGCACGCTTCAAAGCAAACATACTGTCTTTGTTTACTCTCCGTCAACGTAAAAAATGACGTGATGCTATTTTCTTTCATTAGCTGCTGATGAGCTATTGTTGAAATTAAATCAGTCATACTGCCTCCGGAAGAAAAAACTGCTTTCGTGTCGTTCAAATTTTGTGATTGCTTGAAATTGTTCTTTGCTAGCCCTGGTAAACTTTTCACAGCCCTAAACATTGACTTTAAAAGCACAATTGTTGTTTGGGGCGGTCAAGAAATTACAATAAACAACATTGTGTTCGATCGCTTTGTTTTCTTATTTGGATAAGTTGCCCTGGGGGCTCCCTCTTGACCCTTTTTTCGCATGGAAACGAGGCTCTTGACCACGTGATTAGTTTTTAATGCGCGACGTAGAAATGTGAATACTGATTTATACAAGCTGTTTGGATTGTAGGTGGTCTTGTTAAGGTTAAGTACCAAATGACCCCAAGGTCGTGTTTGATTACTCGGTTTATAACGTCGCGTGTTTTTATTCACCACAGGTGACGACGTGTTTGTTACTCTGGAAGAAGCCGAAGAAGATGAGAAGCAAGCCACAACACAAGGAGTCACTCCTTGTGTTTCCAGGCTGGATAAAATCGTTGTTACAGCGGACAAAAATGAACTGAAAAAAGACAAGCTTGAAAACAAAGAGGAGGTATCAAACCACAGAGTTTCTCATCCTGCCTATGAAATTGAAGTATCGGAAGCTGGTGTTAAAGGCATATCTAAACCACATGAACGTGAAAACAGAGACATCTCCGAAATGAAAAAACGCAAATCTAGCGAGGACGTGTCTGCCACTCAAATCGAAGAGGAATTAAACAAAGAATCAAAGAGGATTAAATCTTTTGGAGATTCTTTCGAAAGAAAGAAAGCTGGCAAAACTACCGCGGGCAAAAATGGCGAACTGCCAGCTTTGAATGGAGTGTGTGAAGATATTTCATCTGATGAAACTCCTGCCAAAATTCCGAATGATACAAAACCTCAGCTCGTTACAGTAAGAGAAGGCTGTAGTTTAACTGCACCGAAACAAAAGGTTGTGTTTTCTAAGGAAAGCCAGGATGATGCAGCATTAAACGATACTGTGTCAAATTCAGAGATTTCTGGTCCGCAGGAGAATCTAGCTAAACAAAACTTTAGAAGTGATAGCCAAGTTTCGGACATGTCTACATTGGATAAGGAAATTAAGCGTGGCGTGCTTCAGTCGAAATCGACTCCTGAACAAGATTACAACGAAAAAACTGTTGTAAACTCAACAAAACGACTCGAGGATGAAGAAGACCTTTCATTGAATAGTTCAAACATTTCAAAAGAGAATGACACTAGGAAAGCCAAACGAGAATTCGCGGGGGAAATAATTTCACCAGTGAAAAACAAAACACTATCAAAAAATAGCGGGAAAAGCCAATCTGCCGGCCAATCTGAAAGCGGTAAACAATCACGTGATGATAGCCCAAAGGTCCTGAATCTTCCACAAAATAGAGATCTGGGTTCGAGAAACAGAACTGAGGAAAAACGAAAAAATGAAAGATATGGAAAGAGTGAAGGGAAAAAACAAACTGAGTCTAAAGACAAACACGAGCCAGTCGTTTTGCCATCTGTCACTGTCGAACAGGATAATAGTCTAAATGACGGAGACGATGAAACACCCGAGACTTTGAACGAACCAAGCGGAAACAAACGAGGGCATTCCACTGAAGGAACTGAGAAGCGACGGAGACTGAGCGAGGCGGATCTCAATCTCCGCCCGCTGAGTCCTGTGATGGAGGATGGAGAATCTGATAAACAGTTATTAAATCCTTCTGCTGGACGGTCGGCTAAAGTAAAGAAAAGTAAGTCGTTCGTGGCGCGTGGGTTTTCAAAAATGTTCGGAAGTAAGCGAAAATATAAAGTGGACAAAGAACTTAGGGAGAATTCCTTCTCGTCCGAGTGTGAAAGTCAGACGACTCAGGCGGAGTTTGATCAGAGTGAGAATCACGGCGGAGCGAAGGAGAATAAAAAAAAGAAAAAAACGAAAGGGGAGGAAAACCATGGTGGCGAGAAGATTAGTGATGGACAATCAACTGATGAGGGTAAAAGCAAACATTCGTCGCGCAAGTTTGGCGGCCTTTTCTCGCGGGGCAAAAAGAAAGAGATGCACCCGCATTCGAAAGAAAACAAGTAACTATTTTGCATTTTTAGAGCGGCATTTTCGCTCTTGAAGCCATTCACAGGCCTAGTATGAGCAGATTATTGATTTTAATATTGTTTATCCAAATTTGAAAGGTTAACATTTCATCAGATCTCTGCCGAACATTATGAGGTTGATCTGATATTTGATTTATTAAGTTCAGATGAAATATCGCATGATGAGTTGACGTTATATTCTTTCAGTAATAGCATCATTTTCACAACATATTGTTTTGCTTTCCGAAAGGAAGTGTAAAATTTAGCTGATGAGTCAAAGTAAAAGTAATAGAGCGATCGACTGTTTTTTAAGTACCTTTGAAATATTGCCAAGCTCAGTACAGTTTAACTAGATCATAGTGATTACCATTTTGTTCATTCCAACTATATCTGACGAGAACTGTGGTTAATATTGTGCAATATCTTGCATGTAGCCACAAACATTGATTTAAAACATTTGTTTTTAGTTTACGCTTCTTAGTGTGTACAAGAATAGACGGCGGGGGAAACCGGGGGAAGTTGAGAATATCTCTCTCTTCCAGTAATCTGCTTTCCTCTCATCTCCCGCCCTTTATCACGCAAAACTCCAGATTAAGGATTTACTATTGCGCGCACTTTCCTTTTCTGTCCCATTTCCGGCCTTAGTGAGCGCCCTTACCTCCCCTGTCACCCACACCCCTTCCGCCCGTTCGTTTCCAGGTTCCCACTCCCTTATGCCCCTCCACCAGCGGGGAAAAGCATAAGGGAGTGGGAGCAGGGTGAAAGTAATCCATTGGTTTTGGTTGACTGTGCCCAATGATTGGTCTAGAAAACTCGCGCTATCTGCTCGACCAATCGGAGGCAAAACTATATCCAATCACGAATTTTTCTCTAACGTTTTCCCGCGCTCCAGGCAGTTTGATTGTTTTTACTTTTAGTTTTTAATGGCTTCCTATAATTTTTTCTTTGCTATGATTGGCTGTTGCCATTACTCCGATTATGGTTTTCGACACTCAATCGAAATTTTCGTGAATGTAATGTTATAAGATCTAAAAATTACTTCAATGCCGAATGCTTTTTTCTTTTTAGGGGACGAGTCATGAGTGGAGTCACGCCCAAATCGGTCCCCTTTAAGAGGGTTCAATTTGAAATTTCGGACGGGCTTCCTCCCATCTTGCGGTTTTGACATTCATCCAGTGTGCACCTGATTACAAGAATTTCCAATCGAGTTTCAGGACACATTATCAATGTATGTGGGCAATTGTTGAAATAATTTTGATAACATCATCAAAAGATTAAGTCTGGGTGTTTTTCCAACTTTAAACTAGATCATTATTGGCCACGATAAAATTAAGGGCGAGAGGGTTTTTTTTCTTGGACTCTCAACCCCTTTCGCCAATTCCACCCCCCCCCCCTCCCAAGTCTGCCACTGTTATAAACAAACCAAGAGAACTGGGTATTAAGGAAAGATCATACCCATTAGCTGAGAGGTTTGTATATTCTCAGAATATCTTTGCTGGAATTTGGATTGATGTTGTAAAGAGAAGTTACAACTTGATCACTTTTGGGTGGTCACCCATTCAACCTTGAGAAACACTTCATCATTTCCTCACTCAGGCCTAGGCCCCAGACATTCAACAAGACAGGGCTGATTTTAAGTTTTCATTTTATTTTGAAATTTTTGGGTGAGTAACCCTACCTCTTTGAGTACTTCAATAAATAAAAACTTGATGTTTGTTATTTTGTTAACAGTTTAGTTTAAACAAGTTATATTTACAAAGAAATGACATACATTTTGTCGCCTGAAAATTAAACCGTGTAAAAACGATATCAATTCGTGGAATTTTTTGGCACAGATATTTCTACATAGTGTTCTTGTCACAGAAATTTGTCACTAAATAAATTAATATTATCTTATAACTTCATATTGATAATAACAATAATGTCCAAAGCCACTTTTATGTTCGCGGCTTATCAAACTCAAAAAACGTTTGAATTTTGAGAAAATGATTGATATTTAAGTCTCATTGAGGAAAAAGCACTTTTTTTGCGCTCGAATATATTGTTCAAAGTCTTCAGCAAGAATTTTCTTTCGTGCTTAGATCAATAATTTCTCTCACCTAGCTCAAGTTTTTTTTTTTTTTCAAGTACTTTTATGGTGAATGTTTTCTAGTTGGCCTCTACCCTTCCCACCCTCAGTAGTAACATGATCCATTCCATAACTAGCTTTGGTTTTGTGGTCAACAATGCAAATAATGAATTAAACAGAAAAACTTTGTCTGTCCTTTGTCTCCTATTTAAGAACTTTTCTATACAACAAAAAAACTATAAATTTTCTTAAAATGTTCAATGTCTAATTTTATAACGCAAAACAATAAAACCAAATTTCGAATTTTCTTCCGTTAAACACTGAAACGGGAAATTCAAGGGATGATATTTTTACAAGCAATGTAACGTTCTGATGAAGAGATTGACATCAGCTGGAACTTAATAAGTTCCTTTACTTCCAATTTCTAAAACGAATTGTCCTTTCATCTCCTCTGGTGTTGAAGACTCCATTGGAAGGATCGCTGGTGCACCTTGGCTTGAGTTCAACTCGTCCTTTCCCCAGAGAGAATTTTCTTTCACATTAACGCAGCTCCCCAGGCCCTCCTTGGATAGTAGTAGTTGCTTGAGCCCGTCGTTGTTAATAGCAGTGGTCGGTGGTGAGGGTTTCTGGTTGTTGTGTATTGGTATAATGATCACGGGAAAGCGAGGGTGCCTGGTAAATTGGCGCGAAACTTCGTTGAACGCGTCTCGGAAGAACCACAGGTTCACAGAGGCGAAGAAGACCAGGCTTAGAAAGAAGAAAGCCAGCGGGATGTATGACATGCGCAGAAGCTCGTTTAGCGCCATTAAGAACGCAATGATGATGATAGAGACTGGGATAATTCCTTTGATGATAATAGCAAGTACAAAAACTAGGGCTGTCACACACTTTCGTGATGTCGATTCCTGTTCAAAACTGACCTCCTGACGAAAGCGTTCCTTTTCTCTCTCAGCAAATATCAGGCTCCCCTCGACACATAACATTACTACTCCCATGAGAGTGTTTTCCTCGAATATCAAAATCACAGCGTATGTTGCCATAGCAACAACATGGTGGACTAGGAGCGGTTTGTAATGGAAGATTTCGCTTCGGAACGTGAGGACTTCCGCTGCTTTGAACACGTAATGACCCAGAGCGATGGAAAACACGAGAAGAAAAGATCCTCCGAATGTGAAGAAAGGGTTCTGAAGGATGTCTGTACTTGTTAGTAAAACGATTCCACATGCAGGAAGAGCCACGCAAAATACGTGATTGGTAGAGCTAAAAAAAGAAAAACAGGTAAATTAAATGTTGGTTGTGTCTAGCTAAGAACCTGTCGCAATTTGAAAAAAATTGCCCGCGTAGTTAGCGGGTGATTCAAACCGGCGCACGCGAGCCAGAGGACACTCGCGTGTTACTCGCGTGCGTTCCCGCTCGGTGACTGTTACCCAGCTTCCAGGCCAACTCTCATTTGCCATGAGTTATAAAAAAAACATTGTAAAACAAAAGAATGGGCAGGCAGACAAGAATGATAAAAAAAAAGAAAAGCTTAGGAAGATTTACCCGAACTGTTAAATAAGATCTTTGAAAAATCACACTAAACTTTTAATAATGCACAAAACCATGTCTTTGCTCTTAAAAAATTTGTTTACCATTAATAAAAAAGTAACGCAATTCACCAAGATATTATGGTAACATAACGGTATTTTTCATATTCGATGTTTTCTAAAACATTGATTTTTCACATTTGATAATTCTGTACCGTGATGTATAATCTGCGGAAATCCTTAAAATGAAAGGAACTTGGAAAGTATATTAATAGCATTGTTGTGATATCTGTCCGTTATTTTACAGGAAAATTGTGTTTGCTTTATGATTGTCACATTGAAAGTTAAAGAGGTGCAATTCATTTTCTGTTTTATTCAGAGGAGGCACAGAAAAAAACATTTAGTCACCAACTTCCGTTTTCAACCAAAATTTATCTATCTGATTTTCAAGATCTTAAACAATTTCTTTCTGTTCAGAGTTTGCTTCACTCTGTAACAGGAACAGCGGGTGAGAACCTCTAAAAAAAACTGAACGCCACAAGTTTACTAAGGAAGTCTTAATTAACAGACAAAAGTTTGGTACAAAAATAGCTTACGCCACATTGTAGTTTTCGCCATTGATAGAAAACAGCTGAGTCGCAGTGAGGAAAAGCTGTATTTATTATTATCGTCACTAAGGAAGACTTTTCATTTAATGAGAAGCTTCTTTTTCAAAATAAACGTTGGATATCAAAAAAATGACAAGGTGCAGAGGTAGATAAATAACTTCAGGTTTTGGTCTATTTGTAAGCCATAGAAACTATAAAAGTCTTTTTTTTCTAGAACTTGTGTCGGGTTGAAGTGTGGTTGATATTTATTTCTTCATAAATATTTTCCTTCGTAACATGAATATCCTATTTTTTCCGTGTTCCATGGCAGTCTAAATAACGCACAGCATCTTCACAGGAAGTCTAAGCGAAAAAACTGAGTGTCTATCGTAGCGTACATCGAAATTACTTCGAAAATTCATCCAAGGCGATAGTTGGAAAGAAACTCCCGATTTTCTAAATAAAGCCAGTGTTAGGTATAGTAATTTTTTTGTATATCGGCTGAAATATGTTTTAATTGAAGCAAATTTCCCTTTTCATCTTGTCACAAGAGAAAATTGAAATACATCGATCGTAAAACTGCAAAAAAGAAGGCAGGCTTCTTTACTTGGAGTGTTGACAACTAAAAGGGTCCCGCTTGTGGGTGCCAAAGGTCAAATGGCTGCGCTCTAAAAAACTTTCATACACTTTCATCGAAGAAACGTCGACAAAACACACTGTGAGATTATTAACAGCAAGAAGGTCGCGTTTCGTTGCCACGAATTAAAATGTTTGTGAGACGTTTGACGAAAGTTTGAAAAAAGAGTGGGTTGGAGATCGCAAAAGTGGGCGAACATCAGAAATTGAAATTCAAAAACGACATTTTCTTACGGGACATTTACGTCCTCAGCGTGGGCCCGTCAAATTTCAACCTGGTCAAAGATATTGCATCTCCTGGGTAACCGAGTTAAGAAAGTTAAAGGGGCTATCAAAATATTGAGGAAGAAAAAGAGAGGGTTTAAATCTTACAGCACAAGTTTTTAACGTATTCTTCAACTTTTTTTTGGTGGACTTCATTGATAAAGATACGAAAATTTTAAGTTTTCCCTTGCGGCGCTGAATGAATATTGCTGATACGTTAAGAATGAATAAGGTCTTCCTTTATCAATACGTGACATAGAATTGGTGCTCATAGAATTGGTGCTCTTGGTGCTAAAATTATCCGGGTACCAACAATAAAAACTGAGAAAGCAGAATATCATTCTTGAATATTTCTGTTCATTTTTAGTTCCCGGACAATTTAGATATTTCGACAGTGATATCAGACAGAGCTACTGCATTTTTTCCTTTCAGTCAAATATTGCTATTTCAAACGAATTTTGTGGTATTGAAGTCTCCAATCAAAAAATTAAGGTGGTGTTTTACCTCATGTAAGAGGAAAGAGAATGTTTCAGCAAAAGAAGAAAGCTTAGCTAACACGAACACAAATTACGCCTAACGACATTAAGATCAGATCATCAGCTGAGTAATGCTAGAAAATAAATGCTGATGCAAGGAAATCTCAGACAGAAAGGAAACTCACTGAACTACTGTAGAATTTTCCTGTTCCCGTTTACACATAGGCGACTCGTTGTTCCCTTTTTGATGATCACTGTAAAGTTATTTTAAAATTTGATATTGAACCAGCTGCTACCTGACCAGAAAACAGGAACATTTTTACCACTCGCAGTGCTAGCATCATTCAAAGTTGTGAATATTGTGAAATTTTCGAGTTTCTAGCTTTTAATCTAGTCTAATAAGACCGAGAAAACTTTTGAAAGATGCAAATCCTTTAAATGACGATGTCAAGCAACCGTGACAAAGTCGCCACCGATGCGGAATCACTGGACCAAATAAGGGAATTTTCCTGAATGACAAACTAACCCTGAATCGCTTCTGAAACTGAAACAGGGCTTTCAGGGGGAATACATATCAGCTAAGGGTGATCGTTTCAACCTTTCGAAACATGCATCATGACGAAAATAAAATAAAAGTATTGCTCTTCTTTTGATAAGTATTTTCGTATCTGATGGTGTTTTTCCCTGAAAAATTTTTCTATTTAACCAAAGGAAGTCGATCATAATCAGCTAAATGCGTATAATGTCTGTGTTGCAAAGACTTTTACTTTATTATTTTTTATTGGTAACGTTCAATTTTTGCGGGGGCTTATGTTTTTGCTGCTTGGATCCTTAAAAATGCAAAGGATAGTAAATACACTCGGGAAACTAACTTCTGATCTCTGTTTAAGTAAATAATGATCAACTGGTCTGTTCGCACAACAATCCTCAGAGATAACCTCGCAAGAGATCGATACACTTCAACGTGAAGCCGATGTCGAAATTTCTTTTAAACGTGTATCACTGTTCATTCGATTGAAAATGAATGCAGAGGATCATAGAGAACACTTATTTGAAAATGTTTTTAAACTTCTGAAGCAAAAATTTAGACCGCTTAAACTAACTTTTCACCACTGTCTGTGACTCATCGTTTGTCTTCGAACCTTTGTGTCTATTTACTGAATGAAACACGTGACAAAGAAGAATTAAAATCTTCGTTCTTGCTCACCACTCAATAAAATATTTGAGAGTAAGGCATCTTATTCCGAAGTCCAAAATTTTATGGCCACCGGAAGTCAGAATGATAAACGTGTGTTTAACGTCTTGCCGATCATACCACAGGCATCGGAAAGAGTTTTCTATAAGATATTAATTGTGAAAAGCAGTTACTTACAATCTCCTACACCAAACTGGAATCTCGCCTAGCTGTTCCTCCATTTCATGTCCTCTCTGCCAACGACTTGACATTCTTAAGACGGCTTGACACAGCTTTGGCAAAATTACACTCCATAAAACGCAGAAGTTTATAGTCAATGATACGATGAGAAGAATCTCTGAATCTTTGTAACTCAGAAATAGTCCCGTTGCAAATCCGTCCGTTTCCATCTCGACTGCTTTCAGGATCGTAATTTTGTAAACACACAACTTTGTCGCGCACCCTTAAGAAATATTCGATTTGAATTTTTCCGCCTTCGACCAGCTGTCGATGACGCTTCGATCAACTGCAATATGGCACGCTAATGTTCGCTAAACTTTATTCTCATATGAGGGGAAGTCCTGTCATGTCATGCCTTAAAAATTGATTCTTAGTAAATAACCTAAAAAAAGCCACGTACCGGAAGCGGATGTTCAATTTAACGCAAGGTCTGTAAGATCGACTTCCGGTGATCTGAAAGGCAACTATATGAAAGGGCCGGTTCGTCATTTCCCGAGACTATTGTTAAATGCATTTCCTTCTTTTTTATTTTGTCGTTCAAGCAAATTTATTTCACAATGCTTAAAACAATCATTTTGTGTACACCTGTTAACGATAAAACCACGCTTTAGTCAAATCCAACACAAGAATCCACTCCTACTTGACGCGAGGCGTCGTTCCAGTGATTGGTTAGAATAATTGATAAATTCTTTTCGAACAACAATTTTAACGTCTGAAATATTTGTACGACCTGTTTAATGTGCCCACACCTAACTGATCCTGACAAGTACTCTTATTTTGCTTCCTGTTTGTCGAATTCAAACTTTCATTCATCAACGAGTAATATATTATCACAGACGATTCTTGATCGGGCCGAATCACATTTTTTCGGCCAAATCGAGCAATTTATCCATAGATCTTCAGTGCAAATTATTTTTCAGCAGTCAGAAAAATCTTTTCTTTCTAAGCAAATGAAATAGAATTTTAAACAGACAATTTCCATCTGTTTAGATCAGCCTTCTGCGGCCGCTGAGCACTATCCAATGAGAGACTGGGCTCCTTCCATCCGAAAATTGAACGACACTACTGAAAAGACAGACAGGCTAAATATTTTATATCGCAGACTGACAAATATCCAGAAAATTAAAGGTTTTTTTAATATCATTCTTGTCTATCAGAGCTATTTTTACTCCCACCAATAAAACTAAGACAGATCTAGAAACTAAAGAGAAAGTTTAGTGTTCCTGTTTATTTTCTTTTTTTTGATTGCGTAGGTCTGGTAATCTCTCACCTGGCAACAAATGTTTTTCTTTTAACAAAAAAATTCCCGTCTGACCAACCAGGGTGCAAAACTGTATTATTACGTTTGTAACTTAACATTTCACTTGATAGTAGCCCTTTACAGACATTTGATATTTAGCGGTTAGCAGCTCATGTAACTCTTTCGATTCCTAGAGCAACTGTTTTCGAGTAAGAACGGAAGATCACTTTCCGTAAAGACCTTATGTAAGAACCTCTTTCTCGTGGGAAGAACCGCAGGCTCATGCGCAAGGCCGTTCGAAGTGTTCGAGCGCGATCACTCTCGTGTACGTGAAGAAAGTTTCAGCTGAGGTCACTTTATCGTTTTCCTTGAATAGCTATCATCGATTTCAACAATTTCTAAATGTCAGGATAAGATGCTCGTATATATGTGGATTTCTCGCGATTAACTACCTCTGTAGATTTGTCTACATAGAAGTAATTCGTTTAATTGTATGTGTGTTTGTTGATTGCTTTGTTTAATTTGATTGGCTGCCTGTATGTTTTATCGACTTCATCTTGTTTCGTCAACCTCATGTTCTTTTCATCAATTACTTCAAATATAATCACATCAGTTTTTTGTTTTTGTTTTTATTCTTCATGGTATCAAAGCGGGGTATATGGGGGTAAATGTAAGGGGGTGTTTCCCTCCTTAGTAAAAACACTGGTCCGCGATTTAACAAACAGGGCACGTGAAAACGGAAAACCACAAGAGTACCTTACCTCTGCAGTAAAGAATGTGGATGATCTCATCGAGGGTGCGTCATGGTTTCGATTCAGTCTACTATGCCAACCGGAGCTTAATTTCCGAGTATTTGTCGTCATGTGATTTCAAGGAATTTTCCGCCCTAGCGTCAACAAGGTGTAACTAAAAGCTACTCAACAATAGGGCATACAATTGTGTGCGACCAAAAGAGTGCATTTTTTCTTAACTGTGAAAGAAACCCTTAAGATTTATGAGACATAGTTTAAAAATAATATAGCTGGACAGAAGGATGCTCTGTAGTTGGGGCGTAATTCTACTGAGCATAAAATGGCGTACTACAAAAATTAAACAGAGCAGGAATGCTTGCCAGTTAGTTCCGCTTTTGAGAGATCCAAGCAAAATTGTTAGTTTACGAAGGCCATACATCATTTCAAAATTTTCGCAGTTTATTTATGCTGTTTTTTAATTAAATTCTCTGAAAGATTTATCAATCTGCTTGTAGTGCGTAGTTAGGCGAGCCCATCTAAAACGTTCATGAAACGGTTCGACCCGAAACTATTGCTGTCGTCGTTTACCTATTATCGCATCGTTCTTGAACTCGAAAGTAAAACAAGAATGAAATTATCGACATTCCTGGTAAAGGAAGTCGCTATTTTTTACGAAAATAAGCGCATGAAACGAAAAAAGCATGGAAAACTATTCTGGGAAATTTTAGTTTCGATCCATTATCAAACGGGGGATTCCTTTAACTTCTCAAAACGGAAGTACATTCCTTTAGCCTCGTTTGTACGCTAAATTTACTTCCGGTCATCTTTGTTGTCATTTTAGCGGGAAACTAAGGTCGATCGAATCACTGATCGCGCGCAGTTTTAGAGAAATTGAGAACTTTTCTGTTCTCTGCCCTCGTGATCCTTTATTTTGGTTGTCTACTATAATCTGAAAGTGAATCGAGGATAAAACACCTTGATGCGGAATTCCATTGGAAAAATCAACAAAAAGTATTCCAACTAATCAATGTGTTTTGTTTGAAACGAGGCAATTTCATTCATTCATTTGCATGCGACTTTAGTTCCTTTGTTGGCTGGAAGCTCCAAAGTTATCCGTCTTTTCTCTTTGAACTTAGGATTCGCCCGTTCTTTTTTATTTTAGAGTTAAATGCACAGTTCCGAAACGTTTTTTTCCGACTAGCTGAAGCTCGAAAGCTTTTCCGATCGCTGTTGCCCGTGAGTTCTGCAATTTTCGCAGTGCTCAAGCATGGACGAGATTTTCTCATTCATTCTCACCACGTGTTAAAGTTTGTCCGTAAAAAAGGTTAAAAAATCAACGAAGAGCACAAAATTTAGTGCCACTTCGAAAGGATGGAAAGTTTAGTGTTCGAGGTAGCTCGGAAAAACTCCAAAACGTGCCAAATCGAAGGATGTCATGAAATTACAGTTGGTTCCAGAACGGCCTTGTGCCGAAAGCACCGCAACAATAGATACAAACAAAATTACAAGAAGAAAAAACGCAAGGCCCAAGGATCTGAGGTAAGTTTTAAATCACTCTGCTGTTTTTAAGATTATCTTTAAGGACTGCTCTTCACATGTGTGAATTTTGATTTAGATAAAATAGCATTTTTGGTAAATAACTTCTGGGCACAAGTCACATGTCTTTGTGAAGCACATTTCCATTTTTCATTCTGTATTGTTTTAGCACCAATAAGCATCTTATCCTTTTCATTCAAAGGTGGTATTTTACAGGTTTCGTAGGTTGCCTAAGTTCATTAAACATTGATGAATCTAACTGGTATTTGCGAACTGTTCATATATTGAGGAATGTACTGAGAATATTAAATATCCCTGTATTATTCCGGAATGGAAATTCCAAACTTCTAATTTCAATCGCGCTTCTGTTATTCTCTTCTCATATTCATCGTGTTCAGATTTCAAATGCTCTGGAGTTATTTTGAGTATATAAGAGTAAATGATCATTTTATAGATAGTTGCCACTTGGGCCATATGTTTCATTTGATGCAGATAGAACCTTTTATTGAATTAAATTGCAAAGACTTATTATCATAACTAAGATTGCTGCGTTGTCAAATAAAGTTTTGTAAAAGTCAGTTTTAGCTTCGTCTGCTTCAAAGTAAAACGTAATTTTCAAATGTGTCAAATTTCATTTGCTTCCTGTGCGTTTGAGTTTTCAAATCCTTGTATCTTTACATCAAAGAGTTGAAATATAAATTTATTTTTGTGTTGAGTTGATATTTAAAATATTTTCGTTGGCCAAGAGTTGTCTAGTGCATCTAAATATTTTAAGTAGTTAACCTCCCCACCCATAAGAAAATGCACACCCACTTGATGGATCTCTAGACAGGTTGCCTTTGTTCAGCAATTTAACCAGTGTGTCATTGAATTTTTTTAACCAAAGAAAAACCTTTCACAGGCAGAGACTTGTAGGACTTATGTGAGTGTTTGCTCAATAAAGCTGTGCTCTCAACTCTTTCATTCCCAAGATCTCATTAGCAATTCTTCCTACTGTCTGCCATAAAATCTTATGATTTCAATACGGAGAATTTGGTATTGAATAAACTTGTAGTCAACCAATTCAGTTTTCTTCCTTATTCTCCTCGCTTTTCTGCTATGATTCTAGTATAGGACCTGCCCTTTACAAGTTCAGTGTTTTTCACGTTGATATAGGCTATTTGGAGGATGGCAAAGGAAGTTGTTAAGCTCAAAATTGATGCACAATGCATGAATTTTTACAGAAAGACAAAGTTTACATATTCTCTATACTCTTCTCTTTATTTCATAAGGTGGTGATAAGGAGAATTTGTTTAACAATCAAGAGCTTCTTTAGTTGGTGATAATTGCCATTATTCTTGAGCCTTTAATTGGGATTTAAGGGTGATATTATAGGGAGAACTTAGATGTTAGTCACTCTTGGGAATCAAAAGATTAATGCTTGAGTGGTAGGGTAAGAAATAGAAACATTTTCCTTAGGATTGTGACATACATAGTTGAGTTCAGTCCATAGATCATGACTCAGAGCTGAATGTTTAGTGTTTCATCCTCCCACTCAGATGATGCAAATTTCACGATGTGATCTTCATTTTTTCTCTCTCATCCTTTTTCATAGAGCCACGCAATTTTTTTCAGTCTTCCTTACACCATCATGTATGCTCCTCCAAGAAGATCTTTGTTACAATTTTTTTTTATAATAGGATGTATAGAAGTGTACACCTTATGTAATAGTAGAAGTCATTTTATTTATCAGGAAATACAGAGTGAGTCTATCGAAAACCAACTTGCAGAAGAAAAATGTTTGATGGAACAGAAGTATGCCAGTATGCTGCAACAAGTGTTAGCTCAGAAGCAGTTGGTAAGCAATCATGGAATAATTCACCCTTCTCTTTAGTAACCAAACCATCGTAGGATAATCTTATGCTCTGAGTGCTTTCTTTGACCCTTTACCCCTGATTATTAAATCTCCCCTACAGTTGCTATCCATTCCCTTGTAAATTAGTTTCAAGAAATTGGTGTTTAATCAAGATAATAACTTCCACCTGATAATTTTGAGTACCAGTGTTCTCATTACCTGTTTTTTGGATAAGGTATGGATGTTACAGGGAGAAGTTACATGCTAATCACTTCCAGGAGTTAAAGGATTGATTTGTCGTAATCAATGCTGACAATCCAAAACCCCAGTTATCTTTGATTATGGAGCCAATGATCTCATCACTCTGTATTAGTATTAACTATAAATTTAACTTTCCAAGGAATTGTTACAATCTGAAAAAGTGATCCAGGTTTTAAGAGCCCATCAAAGGAGAGTTAAAGAAGAAAAAATAAAGGAAATTCAAGAAAGGAAAGAGAAGAAAGAACATGAGCCACCCAAAGAAACTTTAGATCTACGTAAGTGTAAAATTGATTTTTTTGAAGGACCTAAAGAGACACTGCCCAAAATCTCAAGCCAAAACAGGGAGAGGCTGTTTCAACTTATTTTCATGTTTCCAAATAAGTTACAGCACTACATTTCCTTACTTTAATTGTGTAAAAAATTCAAACCACTGTAACAACTTGCTTTAAGGGAAATTTTCTGCTGCTAGGTCAAATATTTGCACACTCAGAAATTCTCTAGGCATCCCATAAGCTGTTGCTACAGCCTGTGCCAAGATGTTTTGCACAGAGAATTGTCACTTAGGGTGACCAGGCTATATAAAACAGTCTATCACATGACACATACAGAAGGTAAGGCTTAAAGGATCTGAATTTTGAGTCACAGCCTGTGGTTTTTTACGTAAGTAAGAATTCATGTGCAAGAGAGTTCATGTACTCAAAAGGCTGTGTTGAAGTAGTGTCATAATCTGTAACTCAGTAACAAAAGCATTTATATTTGAAAAACATATTTTGACTGGTTCTTGTTGCCTGATCATTGTTATGGCTTTTACGGCAATTCATGCAACATTTCAAGACTTCTTCTTGGAAAACAACACAAGGAAGAGGCAATTTTCACTAACTTCTTAACCCCAAAGAGAGACTAACATCTAATTTCTCCTCACAATATTAGCCTGAATAAAAATGCGAAGGTCATAAGATTATACAAAATGATCAAAAATTAAAGGGGCTGTTAATTGTTAAGCAAATTCCCTTTGTCAGCACCTGATGAAATGTATAGAGACCAGTATGGAAAATATGCACACTGATGTCAGGGTGTACAGGATTAAAGAAAGGTGCAGAGCATGAGAAATATTTTCTGAAAAAGTGTGTCTTTCCTTGACTTCAGACAATGAAAACTAAGTTGTATAAATGTTACAGCCTGCCAAATTGACCACTTAAGCTGCAAGTTTAGTTGCCAAATTTTTTTGTATTCTCCATGGCAGCCATGACAGTTGTAGTTTCAAGAACTGAGTGAAGAGAGACCCAGACAAAAACAATTTTTTACCTTAAATAATTGGGAACTGCACTTTTTTATACCTAGGTATGCCACTTAGTGGTTTGGTTAAAGATGGCTCAGTCACAGAGAAAAGTCCTTCCAAGGCATTTAAAACTACCAAGAACTCTGGTAAAACAAATCAGAGCAAAAAGAACTCTAATAAGGGATCACCCTCTAAAGATGCTCGTCTAGGAAATAATCTTTCTTTCTCAAGACACATGGAAAATGTTTCAACACCCCCTTTGCCAGATTTAGTACCAGCAGGAATAAGTGTTCCACTTTACTTAGGAAACAGGAATGGAAACTTTGCAGGACAAAACCCATATGGTGCCACTGGCTCACCACAGCTGACTCCAATCCAACCTGCCATTATGTCACCTCAGCGGATTCCTAAGATTGAAAAAGTATTTAGTTACCAGCCAGCAATGAGCACTGTTAGTAATTCCTCCAAAGTTTGCATGGATGCTGCTGTTAAAGACCTTTCTCCACGAAATCATGGAAAAGGTTCTGCAGTCCCCACCAATCAACCAAGGCCAGCTCCTGGTGCAATTTCCCAGCACTCAAACACAGATATGAACAATTTTATTCTTCTTAACTCCAAAGCTGTTCATAGTACTCAAGCCAGACTACTGCAGAATTTACTGCCATACCCAACAGTCCAAAATAGCATTCCAAGTAGTGCAAATATCACCTCTCAAGCAGGGCAAACAAGGCCATCTTTTCAAAATATGTTGACACCATGCTCATCTACATCTGTATCAACTGGAGGAAGCGGTGCAGGGATGCTGCACCAAAGTCAGATGAGTTTTCCAATCACAAACTTTAGCCAGGCAATGTCAATGCCAAATAACAGTCAGATTGTAACTACAGGAACATGTACACAATCTCACCTAACAAGCCAGGTAAGGTTCAAGGAGCAGTCTTGTTTTTTATTGTTTTTTTTTCTTTCAGTAAATAACTGTTTTGGGATGTGACGTGTTTTATCAACTCTTTAACTCCTGGAAGTGGTTAACATGTAACTTCTCCCCATAATATCTCTACATTATCCAGCAAGCAAGCAATGAGAATACTCAAACTTATCAGATAGAACCTTCTATCTTGATCTAACACAAAATTCTCCTTACCAATTTAAAAGGAAATGCATAGAAATCAGAGGGGAGATTTTACAATCACATCTTGGGAGTTAAAGAGCTGATATTAAAAGGGTTGCCGATATTTAGTAAACTGAAAAAACTTTTTGAAAGATCCTCGTTAAATCCTTGAGGATCTTGAAGGATCCTTGAAAAGAACTTTGTGAGGATCCTTATAAGGATCTTTGTAATATCCTTTAAGGATCTTTATCAAATCCTTGAGGATCTTAACAAACGTTTTTGCTTACAAAGATCTTTGAGGATCTTTTAATGATCCTCTAAAGATCCTTGAAAGATCCTACTCCTTAAGGATCTTTGGCAGGTCTTTGACAATCCTTGAAGATCCTCAAAGATCCTGTGAGGTTTTTCACCAGGAACGACAAGAGACAGTTGATTGCTAAAAACAATGCAATGCAAATCAAACTTTGAGATTCTTGAGTTATGGTTCATTTCCCTCTGAAAGAGAAAAGAGAGAACAAAGAACAATTTCAGAGAGTTCTTTTGATAGTTTAGATTACCACTGTCAAGAGGTGCATTTTTCCCTCAGATTTTCAGTGAACAATCTGATCACATTGTTCATTTGACATATGACAATATTTTCTATTTACGTATTTATTTAAGTAACTTGACAAACCTATCCAAATTTTAAACTTTTTATAGTACGCCTTAAAATTAATTCACATACAGTCAAATACTGTAGATAAAAAAAAAAACAAATAAGCATACAAAGAAATAAAGGAATAATACAAGAGTGTAATAACCTCAGCTTATTTTTTACTCAAGGAGATGATTAGTAATATGGTGGCTGAATGATTAGTACACAGAACTCAGGTTGCAGAGGTCTGGGTTCAATACCTGGCCAGGTCATTGTGTTGGCTTCTTGAGCAAAACACTTTACATTCATTGTGTCTCTTGCCACCCAGGAGTACAAATAGGTCAGTTGAATTGTCAGGAAAGCCTGATGAAATGCTGACAGGGGGGAAAGGGTGGTGGGGTAACCTTGCAATGAACTGACATCCCATCTAGAGGGGGGAATGCTCCTGGTCACTTTATGCCAAGGAAGGTGGGATAAGCTAGGGCTGGATGGGCCACTTAGTTCAACTGTACCTTTTACCTTATTTTCTGTTTTGCTTTGACTGAGTAGGTTGATGTATCACAAAACTGGTCAAACCAGATGGCACAGGGAAGGCTGCAGACTCCTTCAGTACAGGATGACTTCCTGCTTCAGATGCTTCAGGTAAATGAATTGTATCTATTTTTGTGTAACATGTTCATTTGTTTGCTAGTGTTTTAGCTCTAAGATTAGCAAACAGAAGCAAGTTTTTGAAAAGGCTTCATTGCTGCTCCATGACTGAACTGAATGTTTTGAAAAATAAGGTCTTAGATTCTAAATATAGGCATCTTTTTTGAGCCTTAGGTTTTATTATTGTCATAGGTAAGACTTTTCCACAACAGAGCTTCCATGGCTTTAGTTATTAATAATACTTCAAAGTGGGTAATAGAGTCCTATATGATAATGTTGCAGAATTATTTGGGGCACCCACAGTCTACTACTCATCGAAGGAAAGTAAATAGGTAGAGCCAGCTCGTGAACCAGTAGGATCTGAACATCTGTTAACCCTTTAACTCTCAAGATCAAATCATTAATTCTCCCTTCAAGCTGCTACACATTTCCTTGTAAAGTAGTAATGAGAATTTGGTGTCAGATTAAGATAACTTCTACCTGATAAGTTTGAATATTCTCATCACCTATTTGCTGAATAATGTAAGGATAATATAGGGAGAAGTTACATGTTGATCACTTCTGGGAGTTAAATGATTAACATTAGCTTATTCCCCTTTGACCAGGAGAACTGCGACCAAGTAAGATGCAAGTCCATTTCTAGGTTACCTCCCAGCATTTTGCTAAGTTTCCTTCATAATTTTTGGTTCTAATTTGTAAATCCAAGTGAAGAGAGATGCTGTAAGAATCACGAGAGCACAAAATGGTGATTAGCTCAGAGCTTACACTGATATGTAAGCCCATTGGAATCCAGATTGAAGATCAGGAGTCCAGTGGGCAAATTGCAAGGCTGTTGCATAGGCACCTTATTTTTCTCCTTAGGGTGACAATAAAAAACATTGCAATTTAGCTTAAAATTTTCTCTTTCAGGAAAACAAAGAGCAGCAAGTCCAACTTGGTGCCCAGTCCCAAACAAACAGTGGGTTGTCCAGTATAGATCACGTGATACCTGATTCCTCTTGGGCTGCAATGACCATTGGGATATGACAGCATGAGGCGTGGCTACGTAGTCTACTCATGCTCAATCCTTGTGTTCCAATTTTCTGTACCTCTCAACATAAGTTTTATACTTTTTTATTCATCTTCCCTTACGCTGAAGTCGTTACATATTACAACTACGTTTTGAGCCTAGGAATCGTGTTAATTATTTTAAATGTTCAGAGCCAATATTCTTTCACTGTGTTTTGTGTTCAAAGGTTGCTTATAAGGAAGAAAACAGCGAGAACTATGCCACGTCTTCTGAAAAAAAAACCAACCAAACTAACACGATGTATTGGGTGCATTTCGAAAAAGTGTCAATAAATCAGAACCAACTAAAAACCGCAGCCATTAGAACAAAGAAAATATACTCCTTTTTTTTCTCAAAAGAGTAACATTGTTAAGTCCCACCCAAATTTTAATACCAAGGTATGGTGTTCAGTTTTAAATGTACAACTTCTCTTTTGCCGACGGGCGCCGTCATGTGACAACTTTGACAAGTTGCTAGGCAACATGCATGAAGAAAATCACTCGCTCACAAAGTCATCACTATAGCTGTCAAAGTTGTTTTACTATGGGCTGTTGACATTTGCATTTTTATATTATGAACTAGTATTGTTCATGATTCACGTTTGTTACTTTATCCGCCTTGCATCTTTCTCGCAATTAAACTTCCTTTCAACTTTTAGGAGAAATCTCGCCATGAGGTTTAATTATTTTTTAATAATTTGTTTGTTTAAGTCTTTTTGATGGCTTTCTCTTTTGTTTTCTTTTGTTTTTCTTCAACTCTTATAGCTTTAATTAACACTGCCAATTAAATTCCTATTTTCGAAGCCAGGAATTGAACACGCTTTCAGAGATGACAAACGATTTCGTCACTTAAATGACGAACGCTTTTCCATCGTAAAATGCAGAGAAGAGACTGTTGGTTTCTAGAATCCGAATCTATACGTAACTGGACCCTTTTAAGGAATCCTGTTTTAGCTCCTAAGTATGATGTCTACCGATGACTTTGGCTCGCAGTCATCTACTGGAGATGATTCCCATTCTTAAAGGAACGTTTGTACCAAATTCTCAGTTCCATTTCTAAAAATCCATCCTACGTCGTCAAGAGAACTCTAAATGTCTTTTGCTATGTTGATGATAAAGATTGTAGACTCAGGTCGTTGCCAAGAGCAAGTTGTTCAAGGTCACTCCACACAAACGAAGTATTCTCTGTTCTTTTTGCAATTAGCTCTCGCTTTGTTTGTGGTAAACCACAGTTACATGAATCAGTACTGCTAATTACTTACAGCTGTTTGTTTAAAAAGTTAAACTGTTAGAATAATGGGAATCACAGGGAAAATGCCCAATTTGCAAGATTTTAATTTGCTCAGCGAAAATTTACATCGGTATGAAAGAAAATCGGACGCCATGTCGAGCTTTCACGTTGGTTAATTTACTTACGTTTTAAAAGAGTTATGAAAATAGCTTTTCCCGGTAAAGATCATCTTGGTTTGTCTTTTTATCTACTAAAGCCTTGAAAAAATCCGGTTTCACTTCCGTAAACGATGTTTTGGCCTAAGTATGCAAGCTAATTTTTATTACTTAAACGACACTGGTAACAATTTTATGTTCCAATATACAGATATTTCGGTGGCCTTCTGCTTGAAACAAATGAAGCCTATTACATGTAAATGGTGAACGATGGTTGCCTCATGAAAACCAAAGTAAAGGCTCAGAAAATCGAACTTTCAAGATCTCTCTTTTCAAGCAAAAGTTTATCAAACTTTTGCTTTGATACAAAAGTAATGGAAGATTTAAAACGTGCTAAAACCTTTTTCTCCTTTAATCAGCTCATGGCAGTTACAAAACAAAGCGCCCCTTTGACAACGTAGCCTTTTCTGTGTGTTTTCATTTACGCTACACGTGAATACCCTAACGTGCAGGTTTTCATCACAGAACACCTGCCGCGGAGCATAATATTACCAAGGTTCTTTTGTTGTCCTCTGAAAGGCTACATTATTAATAAGTTAAAAAAACTATCAAATACCATTTTGCTCCGCTGTGTCTTCGCGCGCAACTTTTCGGATCGCGGCTCTGTCTTAACAAGGCTTTCATTTGAATAAACGGCTGTTGTCGAAGATTTACCCGCCTCTGTTGCGAACATATTGCATCAAAAGCTACGCATAATTCTATTATCAGCGCGTGATTTTCTGTTTTTGTAACTCACGAATATATATATTTGGTTCTAGGTAAATTCAGCGGTCATGTTCAGCTTAATCTTTACAAAATGTTGCTGACATTGAGCATAGTGTTAAAAATATGGCACCCAGTTAGTGCAAACGTATTACAGAGCCAAACAAAAGCCGTTCGTTGCTAAATACTCGTTAGAGATTGACACTTGTCTGTGAGAGCTAAATATCGAAAAATATTAACATTGTGATAACCACGGTAAGTTACAACCTTGGAAAGTTACTGTGAGTCACATGCTTTGATACGGAACTGAAAGGAAATACTAGTGAAAAAGGGGGCTTGGAAGTTTAATACTTTCCTGGCAAATTCCGCGTTCTTTGTTAATATAGTCATGAATAATTACTTTCGATTAACACTCTCCTTTGAAGTTCTACTTTATGAAAAGATAAATTCAGCCACGGGAGAAACCCTCAACCCATGTGCGGTGTCTGATTGTTGTGAGCGGGGATGGTTTTCCAAGAAGTTGGTCGAAAATTCTAACATTTTGCCTTTAAGAATTTCTAAGCTTCTCTCTGTGAGAGAGAGCTTTGGAGAAGTAATTAGAGAAAGAGCTATACACACAAAATTGCAGCTGCCAAGCACAATTTACACTTCGTTGCTTGTTCATATTTTTATGGCTGAAAATAAGCAAATCTCATACCACCTTCTTTTCGCTGATGTTTGAAATTTTTATCCACATACTTCTCTGAGAATGGAATACATCACCGAAGAATTTCCTCTCCCTGTAGATTTAGTGCGATTAATTGTGGGCGATCCGTGATGAACTTATAGAAAAAGAGACTGCACGTCATCTTGTATCAATATGATGAATATGTTTATTTGTGAAAATGTCTTGAGTCCTTGCCATGTTTAGCTTTCACTGTGTGTAGATCAACAAAAGTAAATTTCAAGTATAAGTGAGAATGTGGGTTTCGTTTCTTTAAAAGCTGCCAAAAAAAACTAGTTCAAAAAATACACCGTTTCGTTAATATTTAGAAGCGGGCTGGTAGACCAACTAAAAAAAAATTCGTCAAACGCGTCTTTAGATATTGACGAGTTTTTGCGTGAAAAATTCACGAAAACTTATGCCCTCAATCACTCGCTTTTATTATTAGTCATCGAAAGCATACAACTCTGCACACCTGCTGAATTTTATCCCCATGAGCCAAGGTGTGGACGGAAAACATACAATTTGCTCAGCTTAAAACTGACAGCATCAGCCGTCCCTAAAAGGTTTTATAAAAATGGAAATGGTAACTTATATTTTGAACCTTTTGTCACTGCTCTTAAACCTTTTATGAAAATATCAGTCGAAAAATTCTTTCCTAGATACGCGACATGTTGACTGCGTTCGTTTCTATCAAGACAATCTTTTTATCAAGTTGCCTAAGGCTGGCTTGTGCGCTGATTAAAAAGTATGTCTCTAGGATATTTGTTATTTGAAAAAAACAAAAAAAAAATAGCAGAAAGCACTGCATGCGTTATTTATTTAGTTAAACAACTTCTCATTCTCCAAAATAATAAAAACATTTTGACAGTTGGGTCTATTTCCAAGCAGTTCTGACGCTGTTTTCGGGTATTTTAATAACTATGTCCCAATTAAATTTTATGTGATCTACTCAGAGCGAGACAGAAAGAAGAATCACAAATTAAAGATAACATCTTTTTAATTTTCTTATTAATTTTAAGGGATGGTAAAATCTGATTTTTTGTTTGCAAGGCATTTTCACGAAAAGGGAAAAATACGAAATATGGTATATTGCTATTTTTTTCTTAATCATATCAAGTTATGCGAGAACTGCATGCAGAAGAAACGTTCTATTTCTTGTTAAAAAAAAAAAAAAAAAAAACGGAGATTCATCAGCAGCAAAACAAAGACTATCCCTAAAAAAAAAAGCCAGCTCATTGATAGAACCATCTAATGAAAAATTAATGAGAAAGACTTTTATCCAAACCGCGTGTTAGTTACCACGAATTGTTTTCGTCTTCCTTTGTTCTTTATCTCCTTTTCAACTGCTAGGTTAAGAAAACATCATTCTTAATATGAGAAATAAATCTAAAGCCTTTTTTTCCTTAACATAAAGAAAATTGCTGTTTTTCGCTAAATGCGTGCCAGAAAGCAATTCTCTTGATTACACCGTGGTAGGGAAATGGCGAAATGATATATTCTGTGGAAAATGATTACAGCCAGAACACAGAATCAGACAAATTGACCCAGCCATATAATAAGTCAAGTCTGTATATTCTGACAGCTGTTCATATGCGACATCGAAACTGCGCCTTCAAAATTTGCGCGAATTCACTATTATTTGGATAACAAGATATTAACCAGAGCGCGCACAATGCTATCCATTGTTAACTCATTTTGCCTTGGTTGCGCAAAAGGACTAATTTTTAAGAAATGAAATACAACGCGTTGTTTAAGATAAGTTTATTTTTCTATGTTAAAAGTAAAACAGTTTTATATGTACCTTTGGGGGAAGGACAGAAATATAACAAGTGTTAATGTGTATAACTTTCAAAGTGTTCGCATAATGCGTGTGTTTAGCCCGGTCATCGATGTAAATCTTTACTCCAACAAAGTATCTTTTTTTTCACCGTATCTAACCGGCTAAAATTTCAATCTTTTAAGTCAGTGGAGCATTTGATAGCTCATCTTAAAAAAATCTAAGTTAGACTGTTTTACATGTAATTCGTAAATACAGAAGTTTCGAGGCGTCAATGATTTGACAGTTGACAAGCTTTCTGTGATGCAAACAGTCAGAATTTGACAACCAAAAAGCTACGTTTGAAACCTTTGGGCAACTTTTATATTACCTGCTGTCTTTCGTAATAACTTATAAATTAGTAAAAGAGATTTAAAGTGCCGCCGGACCGGAGAAATTGTCTACGTTTTATTGAAATTAAATTGGTTTCTCGTTTGCGCCGCGCGACTATCCTTCAAGATAAAATATTGTATCCAGTTTCGAAATAGTTCGGCTGAACTGGATTTGCGTTCCATTTATTTTCAGAAAAGCCGTAGTGTCCACCGTAACAGGAAACAGAATGGCTCATTTGCCTCTGAACATAATTTTGCGGCACACTGTATGTTCGGTTATCCGCAAAATTCAAGTTAGTGTTCGATAAGTTCCTTATCGAAGGGATGTTAGTTGTATATTCGCCATTTTTCGTTGAAGAATCGAAGGAAAAAGGCACTCGTTGCTCAAAAAATTCGTCCATTGATCCGACATTTTCCGATTCGTCGGAATATGGCGAATGAGGATCGAGAGTGGATGGACTATCTGATAAACTGTCAGGTCGACTCGAGTTATTCGACGCGCATTCGCTCTCCTCTGACCAACGTTCGATAAAGTCGTCTAGTTCAGGACGAAGCCAATCCAAGATTTCAAGCTCTGAGCGTTGTAATTCATTTGTCGCCAAATTTGTGTTAGACTGCCGAGTTGCTTGCAGAGGTTTACGCGAAGCTTTAGGTGACGGCTCGGTCCAGAAAGACTCGGGAAGTTTTCGCTTTCTCAGCGGCTGTGAAGGCTGAGAGGAAGGTGCTTCAGAAGACTTACAATCGTTTATTTGCTGGCTTCTTGCAATTCTCCAACTCTTTTCTTCTTTTCCTTGAGCACGTTTCCTCTCTCCTAAAGATTGAATTTTCTCTGAATGGTTTTCCCGGGAAATTGCTGTTGATTTCTCAGCTCGAACGACAGCGCTAGGGCTTCCTCGTTGCCCACTTTTTAAAACGTGATCAAATAGCATCTCTCCTTGACTTATCCAAGAACCGTCGAATGATGACGTTGTTGCCGAAGATGACCTTCCGTTGAGCTGGCGTTGAAGATATTTTCGGTGGTTAACCTTCCTCTTCGGCTTTATCGGTTTATCCAAAGCGAATTTCAGCGTGCTTGTTGCATTGCTGACAAAATTCAACAACGAGGTTGGCGTCGCCACGCTTTCCTCTACTAAACTGTTCATCTCCTTCACTTGAAAACGCAACGGTACCCAAGAATTAAACTCTTGAATTATTTGTGTTTAGTGATCAAATAAACATTAGGCAGTATGCTCATTTGCTTGTCGAACACCCAGGCCAGGAATCACGGCTTTCCAAAGTAGAAAGCTAAGGTATCCTGCCAGATACTCTCAAAAAGCAAGTACTGGTTGAAATTGTTCCTTGACCGATCGACACCGAAATTAAATGCTTGTAGGAAGTTAACAGCTGTTGACTTTACATCAGAGTGTCTTATAACTTGGAGCGATAATTTTTTCTTCCCTCTAGTGGGAGGAAGGAGAAAAGCAATGCTCTTATTGCACACCTTTTCTGCTTACTATAAGATACAATAATTTATCGGCACGCCATTGGTCAATTTCCTGTCAATAGCTTTTAAATACGAATGAAGCCTTAAACCCCTCATTTATCTGTCAAAACAACTGTTTCTTGGGTAAAATTGCCTCAATAGCTAATAAGTCGAGGGAAATTATCATAAATTACCATTTTTTCATAATCAAAACATTTGTTTTTTCACCGCCCCAATTTTTTTTAAAACACGTCCGCTTGATAAATACGCTTAGGTCGCGGACAAACAAGATTTTGATAGGGATGACAGATCGACAAATTTCATTTAAAAGTAGCACGATTTTTGGAAGAAGAAACGTTTTATTTCGCTGTTTTGTTATTGTATTCGTGCGTAGAAGTACAAAATTTAAAATAAATCTTATGTATTAAAAATACCGCTTATGGCCGGCAGAACTTCTTCTACGAACACACGTGCAAGAGTGTTTGCTTTTAGACTCAGAAGCGGTCGCGCTGTACGCATCAAATTTTTTTATTCTCCTTCCTTTTCTTCAGTTTTAAACGTTCATTGTTTTGCATATTCGAGAAAACGAAAACGAGTGGAAGAAGTGCAAATGACGGCGGTGAAACGTTTTTAAACTCTGTCGGAATATCATGTGTTTACACTAATTTTAATTCCATACTTAGTTATTTAATATCCATTAGTAGGAAAGACTTCGCCACAATCATACCTCGACCAACTGCTCTATTTGACATTACGACGGCGCTTGTCGAAATCACAAAATTTCTAATCAAAGTAGTAATTTAGCTCCCGCCTTCCTATTGTGCCGAAGGGCTGTAGACACGAACTAGGCAAAGCCATTTAGGACAAGCATTTCAAGATCCAGCTATCATCTTTGAAGCTTCCTGCCCTAAAAAACTTCGCATCTCATTTCCTCGATTTTCTATACGCGAATCGAAGCTTTATTTTTCCTAACCTGCCATGGCCGTATTTCATTTCAGCTCATTTCATTCCTAAGGGAAAACGATTCTTAAAAAGAAAAAGCAAGTTGTTGCCAACAAGTCAACCTTAATAAAAGTAAAATTATACTCAGAAAATGAATTAAATTATAAGCCTGAGACATCAATTGATCTCCCTTTTTGTCTTGTGAGAGAAAATAGTCCCACAGAAAGTACGCTTGTGTGTATGTGTGTGGCTGTCTTTGCTGACAGTGAATTTCTTCTGCAGTTCGAGGGAAATTTACTCAAGAATGGCTTCCTTAGTGTCACTAGGGCAAAAGTTACAAAACACTGACTTCACACACATCTTCTAGCCGCAGTAAAAAGCTAGATTGTGACTGTCAGGAACATCTGCTGTGAAAACGAATTGGCAGCTTGTCGAAGATTTTGAACAATGTTGAATGATGTAAGACCAAGAAGTGTGCTTTTCTAACCTTCGTAAACACTTCACAACTTTTTTTTATCACGTACGAGGCTCGAAATCTATTAAAACAAGGAGACTGAACGACGGACTTTCTGGTCGGTCGCTTTCACAATTTTTTTTAACACAGAAAATATCTTAATATTAACTTTGCTATGTGTGAAATACGCATTGGTCAATTTTGGCTAATTTTGTCACGTAAAATTGCATTTGAATTACAATTGGTCGAGAGAAATGACCTTCTCACAAAACCAGCTTGAGCTTTGAAAAAAAAAAAAGATACCTGCTTCGTTAATTGTTTGATAGGAACAAAAGAGGAATAACAATATATTTAATACATCTGTGGCATTTTTTTATACCTTGCGACTCAAGGCTAACTTTTTATTATTTCTCTGAATGGACGACAGAACCAAATTAAAATTTGTTTCGATTCAAGGTGTAAAAATATGGTTATCGAGGTGAATTCGTTAAAATGCATATGGTAGCATGATGTAAAGTCTCCTATTTCTCGCCACTGCTGTTTTGAAAATGACTTTCTTTGAAAATACTCATAAATTCACTCTTGCGGTACTTCACAAGAAGCCTGAGTTTTTCTGCTTCGTTCTAAAGCTTCTTCAAAGGGATGATTCTATTTTCTGATGTATCAAGGCAGAAAACCTGACAGATTTGGAAACATCTCTCCGTAAAAGTTTACAAGCGAGAGTCCTGCAAATATTACAGAAGTGTGGACAGATATGAAAGGCATGAATTTTCAACCCACAACTGCCCACAAAGCGCGTCATTGAATTGCTCTACAAATGAAACTGACTCTTCCTCAAACAACGAACACAAAAGGCGCTTCGAATGGGCGAAAATTCAGTAATTATCAAATGAGCTTTAAACTTGGTCAGAACTGGCACATGACCTTCGGACGAGTTAGTATTTTAGCGCAAAGAGGAAGAAAAAAAAAACTTAAGACAAATAAATATTGGGTTTTTCCTTTCTAGATTCAGTTTCCAAAAAAGAATAATCATACCTTTTGGAGGGTGGGAATACTCATGAATTACGACAGGCAAATAAAGAGAATATGGAAAGGCCAAGCGCTAGGAAAGCGTTTAAAAAAAAAATAATCGCTCTACTGACTCGGCCGTTCACTTTTTATTTGGTTCCCCTCCTGAAGGATTTACTTTAAATTATTCTTCTTTCAACATGCTTTTTAAAACTTGCTAAAAACTACTAAATGTTGATTGAGTAGTCTGATCGTCCGCGGAAGAGAAAAGTCCTCGAAAGGGTTGATATCAGCTGCATTGACTGACCAAACCTGAGTTGTGCTCTACTAACAAAGAACTCCTCACTTGATCCTAATGATAACTTCTGCTTAGGCTGCTGAAACGTCAGTCACTTTTATAGACAACAGTCTTTTCCAGCACCGATCACAACCGGGAAATCAGACTGTACGATGAGTTACGGCGAACTCTCGTGAGGAGCTAGGTCATGACTGAGTTATTGTGTAAGACGCGACCTGTATATTGCTAGGATCTGAAACATTGAAAGCGTCGTGTGGGTAACTAGCAAAAGAAAGATGACAAATTTTTGAGCTCGGTAATGAAACAAAGGGAAATGTGATTCGTGTTGTCACGAGGGCGGGAGAAAGAGGAGATGCGAACAACATCTTTCTTTACTGCACCGAGGTGTTTTCCACTGATTAGTATCCAGTTTCATGTCAGAATTACGCCGAGAGAGTCGGAGAGAATGTTGGTAACCTACATTTTAACAGAAGAAGAATCTGAAGTGCTTGGATAAGCTAATCAAAAATTAGATCTTACGGCGTACTAATTGGAATATTAACAAGAAATGGTTTGAACCCAAGAGTAACGAATCATTAGCAAAGCATCGAAGGGCCAAAACCGAAGGTCTGAGACTCGTTTCTTCGAGAGAGACTTAGAATTTTGTATGTCAGGTGTACGGGATGAGAAGAATAACGCCTTTCTTTAGTTCATTATCGAGCTAAAAAATGTACCACCTTTCTCATCGTATTCATTTCGGTGCTGTGGACTGCCGTGTTAACTTTGGAACGCGAGCGTCACAACATTTGTTCTTTAGCCGATTTCTGTAAACGCGCGAACTATCTTACGCTGAGAAATGACGAATCATTTTCGTCTAACTGACCTAAGGCTCTATGATTTTTTTTTCAGAGTTTTCCTGCAGTAACCATCGATAAAGTTTATCGTTCCTGAATTCTGGCATGAACAGAATAAATCCTCAGTAGAGACGAACGAGACAGCACGTGGGCGCAAAACGGCGGAAGCTTTGGAGGTATAAAAAACAAAGAGAAAGAAAATCTGCGGCAGTTTCACCTGACAAATACTAAGTTCCATTCGCTTGTTATTTCGTTCGTCTCCTCTAACCAAGAGAGCCTGGTACCAGCTTATGCAATATCGGCGAAACAAGAACATATACAGGATATCAACTGTTGATACTATATATAATTTGGTTTTATAAACTATAAACTGTTTATAATGTATTGTGATTCACTCGACGAACGGCTAACGCTCGAAATGTCAGGTTGGAAACTCTTTACGGTGGCCAATTTACATCATCAGCACAGTTGATAAAACCAAATTACCCTGCTAGACTCCCCCATCAACGTAGCAACACAGATTCTTTTAGTAACTTACCCCTTTATTCATTGGTGATACTATATGCTCGTCTTTATTTTCAAAAGAAGACTTTTTTATTACGAAAATAACTGCTCATTTTTTGAGCATTTTTCCCTCAAAAAATCTATAGCTTTGGGGAAAAAAACACATTTCAAGATGTTTCAATCACGATTCTTTGAGTATTTACATTCTCTGTGAGGTAGCACTTATTGATTGTCCAATCCACTAAAAACAACATTCCTGTCTTCCTCCATCAGTATCCTTTTCTTCCCCTGAAACGGGTGCGAAAATCTAACTGTCAACAAATAAAAAATGAGAAGTTTGTCAGTCCAACCACATCTTTCCTTTTTTGCTCCAAAAACTGATCCTTTGATGCATTCTCTTAAACCCTTTTAACCCTTTAACTCCCAGATCAAATTTGTAATTCTCCTTGCTGTCAACCATACAATTCTTACAATGTTAGTTCAGAGAGGTTAGTATTGGATCAACTAATTATTCCCAAATTGATATTTTTCTTTATTCTCATCACTTATCTGGTTAATATTGTATTGATATTGTAAGGAGAAATTCTGTCTTGGTCATTCATGAGAGTTAAAGGGTTAATACAATGACAGGCAGATAGGTAATGAGACCTCAGAAAATTATCCTACTGCAGGGGGGGGGGGGGAGGGGGCACACCAAGGGTGGAAAGGGGGAGCTGGGGTGGCCATGAAACTCCATTAAAAGGTTATTTTCAAAAAAACTCTGAAACAATCAAACTTTATGATTTGGGTGGCAGAAAAGCACAAAACGGAAGAAAAACGGTGATGCAAAATTTTACATTTTGTGATTAAAAACACAGTTTACTGGTAGATGTTGATTTGTCGGTAAGGTAGGTACCCAACCCCTAGAAAAATAATTGCTACACTTCTGTAAAGGGAATATTGTTGTTAACAAGCTTCAAGTACTAAAAAAGCAAATACATTTCTAGTCAACAGTTAAAAGGATCAGCTTTCAGACAGTAATGGTAACAGTGTTAAATTGTGTTCCACTCTCTTATATAAACAGTGTGGGCAGGAGAGGGAGTCTGGTACAAGACCTTGGAATTTGACACAATTCTCCAGTAGAGAGTCCTCCTCAAACAACCTATTATACCACAGAGTAATACCAGGTTGTTTTACCATTTACCATATATAAATGTAATCAGTGGTCTTTGCCAGAACAGACACTGACAGCTGATATGTAATCTCCTTTCAACAAGAGGAGACTGAGTTGGTAAGGAAAAACAGTTGAAAAAGGTTCCAAAATAACATCCTTACCAGTGACCTCTTGCACTCAAAGAATGCATACTGGACCCTTCTACAGTTCTCATTAATACCTTGAGCATCAGGGTTCAAACAGTCATTGGGTTTGGATCCAAACTACAAAAAAAATAACAACAAAACAAATGAATGAAGGAACACATGAATGAAAGGAGAGAATTAATCAACCACTCATTCAGACAGTCCATCAATCAGTCATTCTGTATTCAGTAAGTCAGTCATTCTGTTTTCAGTTAGTAAAGCAGTCAGTCAGTCAGTCTGTATTCAGTCAGTCATTCAGTCAGTAATTCTGTTTTCAGTCAGTCATTGTGGTCAGTCAGTCAGTCAGTCGTGTGAATCGATCAATTAACACCTAATCAATTAATCAATTACGAGAGGGGCTCCAATACATCAATCTCCTTTTGTCCCATCCTAGTTTCAAGAGTAATCTACTCATTCAGTTCTGAATATTCAGCAATTCCTCTTTGGTTACGTCCAGCTTTATGATCCGAACTGCTGAACATGCCACAGAGAGGAGAGGTAGAGTTATGTAAATATCGTTCACCCTCAAAGCATGAAATGTTATTTAGGGTTAGTAACATTCATGAAAGACAGAAACGAGTAGAAATATATTTTGGATGTTATGATTGTACTCGAACACGGTAGTCTCTATTAACTCAACTTCTGAACCTATGTAATCGTTCGAATGTAGGCTTAAGCTACTTAAAATCAACCAGGACGAGCATAAAGCTTGCCACAATATAATACATTTATGGCAAATTTTACCTTTTTTACACAATCACTTGCTAAAATGCAATCCTTCAGTTCCTTTCTAAGGCCGCTACAAGGTTTCTGAGGCTTTTGATTTTCGATATCTTCCTCGTCTAATTGCATGCTGTCTGCTCGGATCAATCCGCCATATTGTTTCCTCGTATCACCACTGACCAACAGCTCATGGGCGCATGTCAACCCAAACATCAATTCCTGCTACACATTGTTTCTGAGAAATGTCACAACAGAATGCGCTTCTGTGTTTGTTTTCTATCGTTTTAAGCCTTTGCTTTGTTGGGAATGCTAGTATTGTGTAATTACCGGCGCTAAACCTCGGCTTTTACCATTTACACCCGTTTTTGTCGAAATTTCCATGGCTGAATTGAGGGGACTGAGTTGCTCTGTGTGTTACAACGACTTCAAGTCAGATGAAGTGCAGTTCGTTCCCAGAAATCTAATCTGCGGACACACATACTGTACAGGTATATTACTATTTTATAACCTCTTTTAGAAAAAAGATTTCGTAAAGATAGTTCCATGTTGCACCAGAGAAATTTTATGAGCATACTGTAGCTATATCGATCTGAAACCGCTGTTTACTTATGGAATGATTGATTTCATTTGATACCGTTCAAATTATGCAGGCTTGTCTGGAATTTGTAAAACATTATCCCCTCAACAAATCATTAAAAATCCACGTTTTATCTATAACCGCTCGAATTAAAGTTTGTTTATCATTCTAGACGAGTTTGCTTTCGCTTGCGCCTGCTTAAGCGGACTTTTCTCGACGTAATTTTTCGTTTCGAGAAATTTATTCGAAACCCCTTCCCTTCCCTCCCCCTGAGTTGAGGATGCACAATAGGCCTCAGTAGAGAAAGAAAAGGGGGTTGTGTGATTCTTTGAGTTCCTTTGTTTATTTTACAAAAGTATTGATTCCTATTGGAATATTTTATTACAGTCGAACCTCGATTATCCGGACTCGTTGGGACTAGACGAAATAGTCCAGATAATCAAGAATATGAATATTAATAAGGAACAAAAACTGATTAATTTGAGAAAGTGACGTTTAATCGTGAAACAAAACATTTACAAATTGTTTTGAAGAAAATATAGTCTACATCTTCGCTGTCCATTGTGAATACCTCTACATGTGTGTATTAACAATTAAAACTAATGAAAAATGTTTTTGCATCAACATAAAATGTTGAAATAAGTCCGTATGTCTTAAAGAAGAACATCACATGCACAAAGCAACTCTAAGCCAACCAGACCTCATTCAAATGTTCTTCCTTAGTTATGAGGGAAATCTCTCTAACTTCCAGCAGTGATTGACATATAAACTCTCCATATAAAATCCAAGCATTATTTTGTAATGAGAATACTTAAACTTACAGGTAGAAGTTGTTATCTTGATCTAACACTAAATTCTCATTATAGGGAAACTTGTAATGACTAGAGGGGAGAGTTAAAAATCAGATCTTGGAAGTTAAAGGGTTAATACATTTTAGTACTTATACTTAGAAATACTCACGCAATAGATGCAAGAGATACACTTAATGTCAAATTTGACATTGAGTGTTCAAGCTAAGAGTTGCTAAATGTTTTCTCTCCTCTTGCCTTCAAAGGATGTTTGAACAAGTTAGCTTTTCAAGCCCGAAATCCTGGTACAATCTGTTGTCCAACATGTAAAATCGAGACCACTTTGTTTCCAAGGACTTTTGAGTCTGTGAGAAATCTACCTAAAAACTTTGGAGTGCTTGAGATTCTTGAAGGGAAAGAAGAAGCTCAAACTGATGGAATATCAAAGGAGAAGGAGAATAATAAATATCTCTGTCCAGAACATGATGAAGCTCTGAAGGTCTACTGTCATACTGATAATTGTCTTATCTGCATTTACTGCCAGGTACGAATAATTAACAATAAGAGTTAGTGGATGAGGAAGTAATAAGAAGGATTTACACAACATTGGTTTGTGTCATCTGCTTGAGCCAAAGGCTAAGGTGGATAATTCAAACCATGGCCTTGATAATTCTTGTCATTATCTTGCTGGCAGCACCTGTGGGTAATATGAAGTAATTTATGTGTTCTGATTGGCCACCTGAGCAGGATTGTCCACTTTAATCATGTGCAAGAACAAAAACTGCTTGGAGTAGACTCAATACAAAACTTCTAATATTTTGGACAATGTTGGCAATGGATATGCCAAATGTTATAGAAAAAATGCTAAAAAGAATTTGGCCAATTTTCAGCCATCCAGACCTCACGCTTGGTCAATAACACATATTTATAACTTGCAAGCCAAATCATATACTTGTCTTTTTATGGATGCTGATGAATTGTAGTCCGTAGGTATAGTGTTATTTCTACATGAGGATCTGTATGGTATGATGTAACAAATGCAAATCACTATCAGTTTAGCTGCATGTTTTGTCATATACATATGCATATTTTTGGGAGTAATTTATTTACAAATCAAGGCTCTGAGGGACTCTCAGTGTTTGCATGGCCTTTTCTAAACACTAAGGAGTTTGAGAGAGTTTTGAACATGTTCTAAACCTGAGATGTAGTTTAGGGTATGTCTGATTGTCTAGGATAATCATAACAAATGATTTAGTTTTTGATCAAGGAGAAGGGAGGAAAGGGGTTTATTAGAGAGGTTTAATGTGGTTGTGATAGATTGGGAGGGGGAGGGTGTAACAAAGGTGAGGGGTGCTAATCAGATTGTTTATGCCAGTGCTTGTTCCACCTAGGTGTATGGCAAGCACATGGGACACAAATGTGAACTTGCCACCAGCATTGCTACAACAACTCGTGAAGAGCTTCGCAGCTTGTCCAAGAAATTGGGTGATCATTATGACACAGTGAAGAAAGCTAGAAGAAACGTGATTGATACAAGGGAGTCCATACTGAACACTCAACAGTATTTGCGAGACAGGATTATGAAACATATGGGAGTGCTGCGAGCTTGCATGAGTCGACGGGAAACTGTGCTGAAGTGTGACGTTGATGACAGGACAAAACAGAAGATCAAACCTTTGGATGAACAAGAAAGGTAATTATTGGGAAATTAGTTTTGATATTCTTTAACCCTTTAAGTCCCTGAAGTCTCTGTAACTTCTCCCTTTAATATCCAAGCCATACATTATCCAGCCAACAGGTGAGGAGAATTCACATCAGGTAGAAGTTGTTATCTTGATCTAACACCAAATTCTCATCCTTAATTTACAAGGAAATGTGTAGCAACTAGAAGGGAGAATTAAAAATCAGATCTTGGGAGTTTAAGGGTTAATTTTGTGTATGCAGCAAAATAGCTTCTCTCCCACTGAGGATTTTGAGTTTCAGCCACTAAGGGGGAGGATATTGTTTGTATAACAGGGTAATATAGTATTATCAACTGAGTTGACGACATAAATTGGCCACCATAAAGAATTTGAAAAGGGATGTTTCAAGCGTTAGCCCTTCATCATAGTGAACAGAGGAAATGTGGGTTGCATGTGTGTTGTTTGTTTGTAGAAGATTGTTTCCTAATAGAGTGTTGGCATTTGATTTAAGAAATTTTGATTTTCTCTATTTTTGTTGCTTTAATTGTGTAGAGAAATTGCATTTTCTGCTGGGAAAAATCTTACAATTTATTCGTCAGATTGACCTCTGAATCAACCATGGTGATCTAGAAGCTTGTATAATACATCAACTATTGTTATGTTCTTTTATCATTCAGCATGATGACCGAAATTGTGAATAAGTGTGAAACAGCATATTCTCTGATCCAGAAATGTCAGAATAATGACAGTGCTTTAGTGGATGAGAAGCGCCGTATCTATGGACTTGTTGATGAAGTTTGTGATCTGATGGAAAAGGTTGTATTGGAGCCCAAGGAAACAAGCAATCTAACTTATTACTTTGAGTATGATATCACTTGCATTCTGGAGACACAGATTGGGGAAATCAGAGTCCTAAAGCCAGGCCAGAAAGGTTTGTTATGGGTCATCGGGAATTCTATAATTTGGGAACTATTGGTATAGATCTGGAAAGTATAGAATGAATTGTGGCATATGTCATTGTAGAAGAGTTGTGAAACCCTCCATTATGACAAGAGCTGTCTGCAGTTTGAATTATGAACAAAAAATAATTCAGTTGGAGCAGAAGTCACTGGCCTCTCTTTTTGCATTTAAATGCAACCCACTTTAAAAAGACAAGATGACTAATAGGTAATGGCATCTCATCTGGAAAGCAGGTTCTCTTTTATCACTGCAACATGAGCACTAATGTGCTGGAGCTTTTAACCAGCAAGCAAGAGCTCTCACATGAAAATGAAAGTCATCATTTTTCATGCCAGCCCTCTCACATGCTCAATATATTCACTACCTTGATCTGTTCTCTAAGCCTGCTTGCAGGGAACTGGTCACTTTTTGCATTTTTATGGACCTCAACTTCATCCCAGTCAACAATAACATACGAAAAAAACCTTTCAGTATTCATCCATTTTGACCTCATGATGCTTGTCAACAATATATTCATAACTTGTTTTGCACAGAGGAGCCTCTGGCTGGGCTGAACAAACATGAACTGTCAGGGAAAAAAGAAATGTATGATGCTGAGACACAGACAGAAGATCTTCAGGAAAATGGTGAAAACCCCCTGTTTCACAGCCTATTGCAAGGGTTGGAGGAAATTGTTCACACACGTTTGACGCAACCAAGATGGGATGAAAGTCCAGCTCCTGGGTTACCTGTGTTCGAACCTGAAAGTCCTGACCACAGTAGCTCAGAGTCAGGTCTAAATGAGTTGGGTTAGTGTAAACTAGCACATGATGGTACAGACATGTCTGGTTGCCATAGAGATGATTTTGAAAATATTCCCTCGCGACAGGTCTTGATCTGGGGCATTGGAACTGTTGCTAAAATTGTTGATATAATCATTTTAAAACATCTTGGAAGCCTTCTTAAAAATATACAGGAAGTTTTATAGTGCTAATTTTTTTAGAAGTCTTCAAATCTCAATATTTTTGCCACAAGGCCATGGATTGAAAGCAGAGGACCTGACATGTTAGGTTGTCTTTGACCAGCAAAGCTAATAAAGCTTTCAAATTTTTTTAAACCTGAAAATTCTATGTGAAAGGACTTTTTACAAAGTCTTTTGACAACTGTACAATTTGTGCTTTCCTTTAAAGAGGAGATCAAAGACATAATCTTTGCTATTTCATTTAACCCTCTAGGTGGGACCTCAGACCATTCAGATGCAGAGGAAATAGAGAGTGATACTGAGCTTGAGGGAGCAGTGGGTGGGGAGACTTTACCTAGCAGCCACAGTGAAGAATTGAGAGATTCAAAAAATTTGGAAGAGAACCAAACAAGTTTGCTTGATGAATTACAGGATGAAATTGATAGACTTCGACTTCTCAGTCCCAATGGTTAGTTACACTTGTAATGTGTCATACTGATGCGTGTCTTATGGTTATTCTTGGCTCAGTCATTCACTTTTCTGTTTTTCCTTTGTCAGATGATGCTGCAGTAAGTTAGCAATAAAGGAAAAATGAATATTGAAGCAGAAAAATATACATTGCATGAGCTGATTCACAATATTTTGTTCCAGTCTTAGAGACTTGCAAACTTATGGCAAATTTTAACCTATTGTAACATTATGGGTCCTGTAATCAAAATGTACCACCTGATTCCAAAGAGCCAATCAAGTTTGTTAAGCTCCATGTGCTTAGGTCAGCATCTTGTACAGAGTTTTTGTACTTGTTTTTTGTACCTCCAGTTCATCATTATAAAATCATTTTGCTTTGGGTGAGTTCTTTCAGTTTGAGATTGTCAACACTCATTGAGATAGAAAACCACAAATTGAATAGGTGATAATAAGCCAAGAGCAAGTAAGCCTAAGTTAAAGTACAAACAGATTTCAAATTACAAACCTGAAAAAATTCAGGATTTATCTTTTAATGCATAGAAAATCATAAGGGTGCTCTGAGACACAAACCCTGTTTGTATAGAGAATGTGGCTTCAGACAAAATGCACTCAGTAATCCTTTCAATCCTACAAACACATTTTGAAAAGGGGGTGATCAACAGGTCTGTTACTTCCATGTCTTTGCATACAGGTGATGTAGTTTCCCTGAGAAGTGGAGGTACTGGAGTAAATACTGATACAACAAATTCAGAAGGTATTTCTTTATTTTACCACATGTGTTCCTAATGAGTAAGTAGATGGTTACCTCTACCTGTCACATATGTGAGTCGTATTTTTGCAACGCCTCTATTTGCTCTTGGATGGGTTGCTATTAATGGAGGAGATCCAGGACAAATGGAGAGAGTCCACGTTCATAGTTTCTCAACCCTCCTCTTGTGAAGAGCATTTTTTGCTTCCCCCCCTCTTTTATTCATATCAAATTTATGTTTGGATGAATCTAAGAGCCCCGCCCTTGCTCCTCTTATTCATGGATGGTGTCTGAGCCCTACTGGCTTTTTGGTTTTCAGCTGTTGATACTGACAACAGGAGACAATCAACTTCAAGTGATGAATGGAGTTTAACGCCCCCAGCAAATCAGGGGGGACCTCTCAGCTTAGACAGCACCTTACTTCTCCCTGGGCAAAGACTGATGTCCACCGATGGGTTTAGAAGTCTGGACAGTCAGCAGTGTGTTACTAGGGACAGAACTCATTGTTTTGCTGCCGACTGTCAGAACCCTACAGCACGTGCATCAAAAAGGTGCCTACACTGTCGACATTTTTACTGTGCAACTTGTGCATCCTTGTCACTCATGTGCCCAGAGAGTCCAAGTGGACATCGGTTTGTGTCAAGCATGCTTACAACCAGGGGTAGAGAACAACCAAGGACTAGTAGCAGGGTAAGGAAAAGGAAGCCAAAGAAAGAGGAAGGACCCCCCTGGGAATGCAAGCAGTGTACCATGATAAACGGACCACAAGTGCTGGTATGCCTGGGGTGTGACACCTTGCGCGAGGTAGATGCTCAAGAAGGGCGCAATGTGTGTCCCATGTGTACCTTGGTTAATGAGCCTGGTAAGACAAAGTGTGAACTGTGTGACACAGAGCTGGTCAGTCAAGCACAAGCTGATGAGGCAGACACTGAGGAGTCCTAACTAAATGCATGTCACTTCCACTCTTGAAGTGATTTGCTCTTAGGAAGTAAATCATAGTATTTTACACAGGAAAAATAAGTGGTCTCAGTCAGTATCTAAGCTACTACACACCAACCCCTCCCCTAACACAATATTAACCCTAACTTGTAATCAGTGGACTGTTGTTGGGTTAGGGCAGGGGGAGGTGGGTTAGTTGCTCAGATACCAACATTGATCCAAATAATTATCACAAAGTGGTGATTTTTCAGGGATAATCTTGGGATTTATTTTGCTCAGATACTGCATGAAGCAAGATGGTAACTGGACAAACAATTTGCCGTATGTCTCGAGAAACACAAACATGTTCTGTGGTTCCTCTAACACTCATTTTGACTGCCAAAGTTTTTTTTTGTTTAAAGTGTGTTATATTTTTATTCCCCTTGGAAACATTTGAAGTCATCTCTACTTTCTTTGAGCAATGTAAACACATGAAGCAAGACAAGATTGCCAATGTTCAAATGTGTCTTAAATTTGTTTCCTATTTCATTCAGTGTATTTTAATGGTAGAGCTCATTTGGAGTAAATCCTTTGTAAAACTCTGCTGCATGAGGTGCAGTGTGGTTTGACTAATGTGTTACCTGGTGGAATAATTTCTTGTCAAAAATATGGACAAAAACGTTTATAGCAGTCTTCAAGAAGGTGTGGACAGAATACACAAACTAATCTACTTGTGTAGTTAAAGTGATAAAATTTTTGGCCCTAAAAGGTAGATTTTTCTTTGTAATCAGTAATACCATCAGGAAAATTTGTGTGGAGTTCTTTGTAAATAAATTTTAGTGTAACAATATAGTCTATTGGAGAACAATGTACAATAAAGGAAAACAGAAGCAATTAGCTGTTTAAATGTCTTTTTTCCGTAAGATTTTTCAGCATATTCTTCTTCAAGAGAAAAGTTTTGATTTCCACATATAACTTCTTCTATTTGCGCAGTGTAACGTCATTTACATATTTACCAAGACTCGTTTTACGAGTTTGGGCTTCCTGTGCTCAAACTGGTTTTTTTTGTTTTGTTTTTTTTGTTTCATTTTTTTTTAAATTTGTTTAATTTTTTTTCTTGCATATAAGTAGCCTCGATTCTGCGCACCTTACCCAGCATTCCACATTTGAAATCGTAAGGTTGCTAGGTTATAATAAGTTATCTTAATTTTTCGATTAACAGTAATAACACCTGATTACGAGAAAGGAAGAGCGTCGCAGAGGAGGAAAATTCATCTTTTCCTGATCATTTTCATGGTCTAGCTTTCTCTCTCATTCTTGATCTACTGACTCGCTGGACAGCAAGCTTGAAATTCGAGGTATTTATAAAGCATCAATGTAATTGTAATTCTGGGTTTTTTTAACAGATCTAGATCCTACATTAGGCATTCGTTTGGAACCATAATTTCAAGACTTAAATTAAAGGCCTTTGAATTTAACACCTTTGCATGGACCAGTTTTGAATAGTTTTGGTTCTTACTCGTGATATATTGAAGGACTGATGCAGATGCAGGTGCAACCTAAGTATTATCCAGTTTTTTATCATGAATTTTCTGTTTTAATTCCTTTACATGTGGTATATTGATATTATAGTGAAGAGAATTTTAAAACATGAGGCATAAATACGGAATGGATGAAAAATGCTTCAATATACCTTAAATTAAATTTCAGTAGAAGAGCATGGTATGGGTGCACTCTTTGATCCTTCTGAGCAGTTAAGGGAAGGAGTGTGGGCTTATTTTCTACTCAGCATATGGCAATCAAGCGAAGGGTCCTATAGCACAAGGAAATCTGCTATTTGATTAGTTTGGCTGTATTATTTTTTGCCCTTGGGAATGGAGCTAAGGAGGGTTTTAACATGTTTTGTGTCTATGGAAGTGCTACCTTATAAATACCCTTCCTTTGTGAACTTTTCAATGATTTTCCCATGTCAACTTTGAATTTTCCATTATTTTTTTTCAATCACTTTCACCATTAAGGTGCAGGACACACAACAGAGTAAAGTTCCAAATTAAGTGTGTCCTTAAGAGAGGCACTGTGAAAGTACAGTATCTAGCCCAGGAACACAACGCATAGTCCCGGCCAGGTTTCAAACCCGGGCCTCTTGATCTGGAGTCCAGTGTACTGACCATTAGGCCACTACGCTTCTCCAGACCACTATGCATCTTCAGGCTACCATGCCTCTTACATTTGTTTTATGTTATAAGATTCCACTTTTACCTTTGGTGGACTTGCAATACTGATAATAGTTGCAGTAATGATGTGATTCATAACAGAGTTAAAAAAAAATTTGAAAGAATGCTACAGTTAGCTGCTAATGTTAACTGTAACTATTAAAATCTAATAAATTTATTTGCTAATTATGTTCAAATTACAAGAATAGTACATAAATGTAGTGAAAAAGAGGAGACGTGCACTTACAAGTCTTTACCCAGAGTGCCATTTGTAACATTTTCGTACTCTGGGAAACAATTAAAAAAAAACTGAAGGCAGACCAGTTAAATTCAATTGTAATCTAAAACTGAGTCAAAAGAAAGGCATATAATTGAATGGAGAAATTATTGATTTAATGCCTCAGAGTTTCAACTTTGTGGGATATTTCATTGTTTCATGATGGATAACTCAATGTGTAAGGTTAAGTAGCAAAACTATTTTGAACAGGATGAGTTATGAATTTGTCACAAGTTTTTATTTCTTTCTACTTCCTTCTGTTAGCAACAAGAAGTCATTCCTTTGCTTCCTTGCTTTCCAGTCTCTGATCTCTCTTTTTTTTGACAGGATCTCATATGACAGGAGATATAGGTATGGACCAGCTGTAAAATTCAATGTAAGTGGATGCAGTTAAGTGATACTATAAGTGAACTATGATGTGGCATACTCTTTATTTGCAGCTGTTAATATGTCTAAGGATCATTTGCAGAGCTTTACATGAGTTGCTTGACTATGTTCTTATTTGTCCTACGCTCATGAAATGACGAAAAACATCTTTCTCTATTTCTTTACCGAGTTCAAATCTTACCATCTCTCTTTATTCTATTTACAAACATGACCCTATGGACATTGCTGATCCTAACAGTATGCAGGACGGGTATCATGAACTTCGTAATAGACCTCGGTCACTGGAGAATCTGTGGCTAAGTGGTAGAGCATCAGAGTGCAGAATCCTAAGGTCTGAGGTTCGATTCCTTATGGGGACTCAAAATTTTTTCTTTGTCCAACGCTCGTGACAAGACAAAAAACATCTTTCTCTATTTCTTTACCGAGCTCAAAACTTACCATCTCTCTTATTCTGTTATGTACTGCTACTTGTAAATGTTACTGACCAATTGGAGTCAGGTACTTAACCAGGAAAATTTGGCCATAACAACCAGTTGGAAGTCGTTAAAATGATAAAAAAAGGAACTAAAAACTGACCCAGCGTCCAATTAGTTTGGGACACATAAATTTTATCAGGCGAGTGAAAAAGAATTGAAATTATTGGCACTATTGTCGTTTTTTTTAGGTTGTTCCAGGAACTGATAGTATGGTCAAAAATGGCATCACAACAAACATCAGCGTCAGACATCAATGCATCACAGTGGTGGCAAATTACGATAAGAAGAGCGTTGAGGTGTGTTAAAAAGAAACAACATTGACTGCTATTCTTATGAAATCTTGGACACAATATGAGCGGGAAGAATCTACGAATCAAGAAAAATTTATTACATACAATACAATACAATACAATACAAAGACTTTATTTAAACACGATAATTGTTAAAGCGACTACACGCTTGTAGGGTCTACATGTAGTCTACAGCGACTACACGCTTGTGGGATTACATGAGTTATCGTCATTCGCTTCGTAAAAACAGGAGGAAAAACTGAAATGATTCAGATATTTATCGTTGGCAGGAAAAAAGGTCAATAGCACAGAGGTTACGAATCATTGCTTGAAAACGCAGTAATAGGAGTCTTTCCTGAAATAGCGTCAATTTCTTCAAATGACTGAGAATAGTGGATCTACTTTCCTGTCAAGCGCTCTAAATGAGCAAATGAAGTTCAGTATCAATACCAAAATGTGTTTGTTTTTTGCTGTTTTGAAATAGGATTCCTACTCACATCGGGGAATTAAGATCATAGGCATGAGTTTATCAGTGCGTAGAGTGTGCAGAAGAACCTCGTGAACCCTTGAACATTGCTGGCCAACGTTATGCCATGAAAATTTAAGTGATAAAATATTTGGATCCGAATGAACTTGACGTCCTCATGGACGAGGTTGCAGAATAGCGGGAAAAAATGGACTTTCCGTTTGTTTGATGCAGCACTGAAACGTAGTTGTAACAGTCTTTCCGCCTTTTTGCAGTAACTGACCGACCCCTCCAGCCTGAGAAATCAGACAGGGGTAGGGTGTCTCTCTCCAGCCTAATATTAATTTCACTAAGAACGGAGCTTGAAACTGACTATTCAGGAATCAGATTGCATCTTATTTTTAAGATGTCAACGATAAGTCAAATGACCTTTGATGAAAGATGTCCCATACGAAACAATAATTTAAAGTTATCAAAGCTTATCTTGAGAATATTTATTAAAAGTAATGGTTTCATCTGTCCTACCAAAATTCCAAATGGAGTAACAAAAATTATTGTCGGCGAGTTAACCGAAGTTGTCAGCGAGTTGACCGAAGTTGTCAGCGAGTTGACCGAAGTTGTCAGCGAGTTAACCGAAGTTGTCAACGAGTTGACCGAAGTTTTCAGTGAGTTGACTGAGTTTGTCGGCGCGCTATCGTCGAGCTGGCCAGTAATGTCGGCGAGGTGACTTATGGTGTCGTCGAATTGACATGTTGCTAAGTGAGCGGTAACCTCGATGGCGAAGTGAATGGTAACCATCAAACGTTTGAAGTTAGCTACCATCAACTGCCTTCCGACCTTTTTGCACTTAACTTTTAACCTCTTTTTGAGAAAAATGCTTGGAGACTGTATTTGATTTTTATGTCGCTTATCATTTTAATGTTTGCTTGTTATCAGTCACGATAAGCTTTGATTAAAGCTCTGTTTTCCATAGGAACTCAGATTAGAAGATTATTTACTTCAGGGGCGCGTACAAAGACCCGAAGGTAGGTGTTGGGTTTATTGATCTCATCGATTTTTGTCGTGGCTGTTGCTTGGTTATGTAATATTTGCAATTTGTTTTTGAAAAGCCACCAGGTTTGAAAGCAAGACATATCTTTGTTCGGAACACAACGAAGCTCTGAAAGTTTACTGTCGCACAGATAAATGCCTCATCTGCATTTATTGCCAGGTAAAATTGCTTACCTGCGTAGTGTCCTTCCAAGAAGTCAAAATCTTATACCGGCTAAGAAATTTCAGTTCTTCCCAACTCTTGGAAATCATGTAAAACTCATAGGAAATTCTCTCGTTTACTCATATCCTTGAATGATTGTCTGTGTAGCAGGCGTTTCCTTTAAGGGCGCTCCGATGCCTTTGAAGAAAAGGTATCGGAGCCGCGAAATGCACAAGTGGCACTCTCATTATTCACAGACTCTAACAAAACAGCCTGGTACGCCACTAGTGTGAGGCCTGGAATGGGCCATTTTACAGTTGTGTCCATAGTTGCCAAGCCTTTGACTTGGAGTGAGGTTGAAGGTGACCTCGTTGTGATAGAGACCAGTATCTAGTTAGCATGATAACAAAGTAATTTACATTTAAAAAACAGCAACGTTTGTATCATAACCAGGTTACCTTTACTCTTGTTCAAAGGCTTGGCAACCAAGCACGTAAATGACTATTGATTGACTAAGTTTTAAGTTTTGTCCACTCGGCGAGCTTGCCATGTTTCCACCCGTCCCTCTCCCTTGACCTCCTTCCTATACACTAAGAGTTGCTCCTGCCAAACACAGAGAAGTAGATCAGGGTATTTAGTGTTATCAACTAAGTTGAAAACGTAAATTGGCCGCCGTAAAGGCTGACGTCTCGAGCGTTAACCCTTAGTCAGAGCGATTAGAGGAATTGTGGATTGTGTGTGGGTTTATATGTAGAAAATGGAGCTACGCTATTGGTGGGAGTATGGTGACAGGAAAACAAGAATAAATTAATTGAATGAAAAGCACTCGTTGATTCCGTGGGGATTAAGAGTGCCCATTTGGAAGATAAATTTTTGTTCTAGAGTTTTGCGGCTTTCCGAACTGCTTTGGTGTAGGGAAAGGCCGCAAACTGCCGTATGCTGTTTAGAATGATTAGGGTGATTAGGGAGATTTGATCAGAAAAATAGAGTTCACCTCTTTCTAAAAAAATGAATTCACATTTGAAAACATTCGATCAGCAGGATGGTGATCTACTAGTAGTTACGTTCAGTCCTTTAGCTTTCATTTGGTTCTGTACATCTAGTTTAGAATGTTCCTGTGGGAAACTCTGAGTTACATGCATGCAAATCAGCTCAATTTTGTTGTTATTTTGTATTAGTTCTATGGCAGTCATGTGGGTCACGAATGCGAGCTTGTCACTGACATTGCCACCACGATACGTGGGGATCTAAGCAGCGTATCTGAAAAATTGGGCGATTACTGTGAATTGGTCAAGAAGTCAAGAGAAAAAGTGAATAACACAAAGAACTCTGTACTGGCTACTCAAATATACCTGCAAGACAGGATCGGAAAACACATGGCATTGTTACATGCTTACATGAGTAAGGGAGAGACGTCGCTGAGGGATGCTGTAAACGATAAAACGAACCAGAAGATAATGTTTTTGAATAATCAAGAGAGGTTTGTCTCGTATAGACCTCTTTTGTAATGTTGGGCTTGATTATTATCAGTACTTTCATGTGCATGTAATTAAGCCTTCTTGGCCTCGCTTCACTGAGGCTTGCAATCGAGGACTTAAGGACTTTCAAAGCTATGGAAACACGAGGTCAAATCGCGCTCTTCAGGTCGCTTGCCTTTGATTAATTTGAGTTCCAATCAGCTCCCTGTAATATTTCCCATTTTTAACGATTGGCCGCTAAAATGACTTTGTTTTAAACACTCAATAAAAGCCACTCCATTTTACTTCAGGTATGAGCTTAACAGTAACAGCACGAACTAAGGACGCGATTTCTGGGAGAAGTTCTAAGAGATACAACTGAACTCCAGCGTAATTTGTTTTGTGTTTTTTGTTTAGGGCCATGTCAGGTATTGTGGAAAAATGTGACTTAGCGCTTTTTTTGATCGAGGAGTGTCAAAAGAATGAGAGTGCGTTGGTTGACGAGAAGCCCAACATAGATAGTCTCATCGATGAGGTCTCCGCTTTCATGGAGAAGTGTGAGCTGGAGCCGGCGGAAACAGACAATCTGACTTGTTACTTTGAGTATAATCTTTTAGATTTGCTTAAAACACAACTCGGTGGAGTAAAGATGCTAAAGCCAGGCCAAAAAGGTTGGTTTAGTTAATTTAGCACGCGTCAAGAAAGTCTTGTTTTTTGCTTAATTCGATATGGTAGTGCGATATGTCTACAAGACTGAAATTTATCTGTGAATAAAGGGGTAAGTTTCTAAAGAAACTGTGGTGCTGCGTCGGTGGGAGAGTATAGCAGGTAATTTAGTGTTAACAACTGGGTTGAAAACGTAAATTAGCCACCGTAAAGGGTAAAAAAGCTGACGTTTCGAGCGTTAGCCCTTCGTCAGAGCGATTGACGAAGGGCTAACGCTCGAAACGTCAGCTTTTTTACCCTTTACGGTGGCTAATTTACGTTTTTACAACCCAGTTGTTAACACTAAATTACCTGAAATTTATCTATGTTTTGTTTCCAGGGAGCTCAATTTACAACTTCAACGAGCATGAGATGTGGGAGGAAGGGAAAACCAAGGATGCGGAGGTTCAAACAGAAGATCCACAGGAAAGCACAACTCATCATACACCGCAAGATCTGGTGGAAACTGCTGACTCTGGCTTGACGGCGCAAGTAAGGGACAACAGTCCTTCAGCCCTAGTGGATCCAGGTGAGTCAGAAGTCTTCGGTCTGTTTGTTTAACGGATTGAATATGCATTCCATGTGAGCACGTGTGTAATTTTTTTTCTTGTTTTCAATATTCCACTTCTTAGATGTCAACGAAAAAGATGATCTTGATTGCAACGGTGACGAGAAAGTTAATGACGATGAGAATGAAGTTGGAGTGCTTGTTGATCCTAATCTGCAGATATCAACAGATTCACAAAGCTCTGGAGAAGTAATAACTGGATTACTGGATGAGATGCTTAGAAAAGTGGACGGAATCGCGGGTCAGTTATTTTTAACTCCATTCTCTTCATGAAGAATCATCATTTTTTTTTTGTATAAGTAGATAAACTTTCCATTTGATAAAGAAGATAAAAAGGAGTCACTATTGATCCTTACTGCAATATTAATCTAGAATCTATCTAACACAAGCGCGCTACGTTTTCAGTAATGTGCCTACGAGTGGCTGCTAAAATAATGATTACTAGTGTGCACATATACTTGTGGACTAATGGATCGAGTTATTAATGGGGTGAGCTATCCTATAACATAAGAAATTTAACCAACCCTCGCCTTTCTCAATTACTTTTGAGTTTATATCATGGGGTGTATATTCACATTGATTTTTTTTCAGTTGCAGATGGTGACGATGGCAGTGACAATGTTAAACAAGAGATCGAGACTGACGATTAAACATTGAACTTGGATCAAATCCCCAACGAATTGAACGTCCACTGTCTCCGATATAGTATTGCTGTTTTTCTAGACTTATCACGTGAAGGGAGCGTAAAACAAGTAGATTACTTGTATTCTGGTTTTTTCTTTTACGGTCCCTCGAGCATGGTGGGATAGGAAACGCAAAATTAATGTTTGGACGGGAAGAGACTGGGAACATAAGTCGGACATGCGTAAGCGGGTCAATTTTGGCCAGCCGTGCGCCAAAATCCAAGCAAGATCAAAATTTTCAAAACGCAAGAAACAATCTCTGTCATGCAAAAAAAGGCAAAAAATTGGAACGTTCATAGAATCTGTGAGAGAAAAATTAACTAGGGAAAAGAAAATTTGAGACTTCTCGAACGATCCGCAGTTACACAGTATAACAAATGATGCTAATAGTTTCTCTTTAAATTTTTAGTGTCTGCCTATATAATTAGCCATTATGCCTTGACTTGCAAATATGTATCTACTCACAGTAAAACGGTATTTTGTAGATTTGTATGATGCATTGAATTAAAGGAAATAGCTTTAAACAGTTACGGATCGCCTGTGTAGCTCGTTGATTTGCATGTTTTGTTTTTTTCTTTTTTTGTTTTGTTTTGTTTTCTGTTTTGTTTGTTTGTTTGTTTTCTTTTTTTGCGCTAAGTGATGAGCTGCGAAACTATCTTCCGTGCCAAGCCTCTCACGGCTTCGGCGCTCATTCCTTTAGCGCGAAATTTGCTACCTTCGTAAGTTAGGTTGTGGCGGGTGCCTGATGTTTATTGTTCCAGTTCTAGGACCTTTCGTCAAGTTTGCGCGAAGATGATATATTTAAGCGAATTAGGGAAGCGTTTAAGTAGTACCAAGAACTGTGCAAAATTGGTTTGATCTGGCGTTCCTTGAGAGAAATCAAAACATGTTCTGCGATGGTTATTGGGCCCGGGCTCTTGATGATTAGTTACAATCAGTCAGAACTGACTGGCCAGATAAGTCTGGTTAAACTTGACTGGGCTTTTTTCATCTTTCAGTCTTCAATTCAAACTTTGTGTACAAAGAGTAATAAAGAACAACTATTTCTGAACTAACAAGGTCCTAACAGGAACACCGAACAAACTCTTCTTAGGTCGTAACGGGGAGAGCTTTTGTGACAGCGTCTTCGGTACACTGATAAGAGTAGATGTTGTTCCAATCTCCTTTAGCGTTACTGTGAGGGCATGGAATTTATATTTTAATCAGTGTAACGAAAACTTTGTCACAAGGGCTATCTCTAAAGGCCTCCAGAGTTTCATCAGAGACACCAGAAAGTCAGTCAGTCCTGAGGCTAGGTCGCAGAGCACCTCACTTAGGAACTTCCGAAAGACTGGGGATGAGCTGCCACCACAATTCCGCGGGAATTTCGCGTCTTGCAGCAGACTTTAAAACATGGCCGATGTCATGGCCGTCGGCAAAGTGTTTAAGACCTTTAGAGGCGACGTGATATTCTTTTCTCTTTTAAATATGGGCAGCAACGATGAAAACTGTATTGAAGTTCAAATCTTTGGCTTTTCTAAATCCTCTAGATCCTTCACAAGGACTGCAAAGCAACTGCTACCCCTTGGAATATTAGGACACGAACTGGAACTCGTTTCTGCAAAATGTTTGACGAACTCATCTACAGGAATGTACCAGCCTTTATTTTGCTACGCCAGATTCGAATGAAGCATTCCAGCACATAGGAGCTGCATGTATTACTTCTAGAAGACTATGATTCGGTCATTCTGCGAGGCAGTTTTGAAATAAGTCATATCTCACCAACACAGAATATTGAATTTTATTTTTGTGATGGCCTCACAGTTTGTTGGAATTTTGAAGGGGTTATGTACTTTGCATGCTATGATGCCGTTTGCGAAGTTTACAACTGATTCTGTAACGGTTGATGACTCTATGAATGAAAGATCAAGTGTGGAATTTACTGTCTTCTGGTGTGGATTATTAAGGGGCCAAGTTGTTTCCATGGGAGTAAAATCAGAAATGACAGATGATACTAGCACCTTAAAAAGATGAACATGTGTCAATCATACTCATAAATATGTTCAAGAAGTCTCATTGGTTCCAAATCTGTATGTTCCCATAGCAACATGCTGCCATGTAAGAGAACCCTTAAATGTAGGGGAATTTGAGGGTAATTCTTCATATGATAATGTGAATGTGTATTTAGCAACAAACAGAGGACAGCGCCTAAGCTTTGTGAATGAAAGGCTCAAAACCCACTGGCAGTTGCCATTTAAAGACCCTTGCAGAATGTGGATTCTGGAGGTAACAAATATACTTTTGCAGTAAATGTTTTGACCTTATTTTGAAATAATGTTTGATCATGTGCTCTGTTTGTCTGGCAGAGGGTAGTCTGATAGGGAATTTTGTTGGTCTTAGCGACTAATGTTTAGGCAACCTTATTGGAAATTATCATTAGACTTGTTGAAGAGTTATTGTCAGTTGAGAGGGGTTTTTTAAACCTCAGATACTGCAGCCAACAACATACTCAACATTTGAGCTATTTTAATGAGTGGTCGGTTTGCTGTTCTTTACTTCAGTGTGTCACAGATTACCTTCCTGACCCAGACTCACAGAAGCTGCAATGTAGATATCAACAAAATGGATGGGAGTCTTTGATACCTGTAGCAGCCTGTGATCAGAGTGAATTTCCCTTGTAATTTTTCACACTGAAATATAGTGAAAAAGAATACTGTTCAGAATATATCAAGTCTTTTATCATACCATCTGATTCCAAAGAGCCAATCAAGTTTGTTAAGCTCCATGTGCTTGGGTTAGTCTCTTTACAGAGTTTTTGTACTTGTATTTGGTACCTCTAGTTCATTATTATAAAATCATTTTGCTTTTGATATTAGGTGAGTTCTTTCAGTATGAGATTGTAAACACTCATTGAGATAGGCAAACACAAATTGAACAAGCTATAATAAACCAAGAGGGAATAAGTTTAGGATAAGGTATAAACAGATTTCAAATTACAAACCTGAAAAAATTCAGGCTTAATCTTCTAGTGCATAGACAACAGTAAAGGTGCTCTGAGACACAAACCCAAGTTGTATAAGGAATATGGCTGCAGAAAAAATGCACTAAGTAATCCTTTTAATCCTGTAAACACATTTTGAAAAGAAGTTGATCAACAGGTCTGTTACTTCCCTGTCTTTGCATACAGGTGATGTAGTTTCCCTGGCAAGTGGAAGAAGTGGATTAAATACTGATACAACAAATTCAGAAGGTATTTCTTTATCTTACTTCATGTGTTCCCAATGACTAGATGGTTAGTTCTACCTATCACATATGTGAGTTATATTTTTGCAACACCTCTATTTGCTTTTGGATTGGTTACTATTTAGATATGAGGAGATCCAGGACAAATTGAGAGAGCCCATGGTCAGAGTTTCTTGACCCTCCTCTTGTGAAGTGTATTTTTTGCCCCCCCCCCCTTTATATTCACCGTCCTCTAATCTAAGGTTCATACCAAATATATGTTTGGATGAATTTAACACCCCCCCCCCCCCCTTGCCCTAGCTTCTCTTATTCATGGATGGGGTCTGAGCCCTACTGGCTTTTTGTTTTTCAGGTGTTGATACTGACAACAGGAGACAATCAACTTCAAGTGATGAATGGAGTTTAATGCCCTCAGCAAATCAGGGGGAACCTCTCAGCTTAGACAGCACTTTACTTCTCCCTGGGCAAAGACTGGTGTCTACAGATGGATTTAGAAGTCTGGACAGTCAGCAGTGTGCTACTAGGGACAGAACTCATTGTTCTGCTGCCGACTGCCAGAACCTTACAGCACTTGCATCAAAAAGGTGTCTACACTGTCGGCATTGTTACTGTGCAACTTGTGCATCCTTGTCACTCACATGCCTGAAGAGTCCAAGTGGACATTGATTTGTGTCAAGCATGCTTACAATCAGGGGTAGAGAACAACCGAGGACTAGTAGCAGGGTAGGGAAAAGGAGGCCAAAGAAAGAGGAAGGACCCCCCTGGGAATGCAAGCAGTGTACCATGATAAACAGACCACAAGTGCTGGTGTGCCTGGGGTGTGACACCTTGCGAGAGGTAGATGCTTAAGAAGGGCGCAATGTGTGTCCCATGTGCACCTTGGTTAATGAGCCTGGTAAGACAAAGTGTGAACTGTGTGACACAGAGCTGGTCAGTCAAGCACAAGCTGATGAAGCAGAAACTGAGGAGTCCTAACTAAAAGCATGTCACTACAACTCTTGAAGTGATTTGCCCTCATTAAGTAGATCATAGCATATTTCACAGGAAAGATAAGTGGTCTCAGTCAGTATCTGAGCTTCTTCACTCCTACCCCTCTCCTAACTTGTTATCAGTTGACTGTTGTTAGGTTAGGGGAGGGGGGGGTGCACAGTGTCTCAGATACTAACATTGATCCAAATAAGTATCACAAAGTGGTGATTTTTCAAGGGGTAATCTTGGAGTTTATTTTGCTCAGATACTACAGGAAGTGAAATGGTAACTGGGCAAACAGTTTGCCTTATGTCTCTGAAGAACCACAAACATGTTCTGTGGTTTCTCTAACACTGCCAAAGTTTCTTTTTTTGTTTTAAGTGTGTTATATTTTTATACCCCTTGGGATAAGTTTGATGTCATCTCTGCTTTCTTTTGGTACCGTAAACATGTAACAAAAGACAAGATTGCTCATGTTTTAATGTGTCTTTAATTTGTGTGCCTGATTTCATTCAGTGTCAATTTTTTTTTTCCTCGGAAGCCATAATTTTCGACTGTGAACTGAGAAGAATTATAACTTTGGACTCTGTTTGCATATATTTCTTACTGAAACATGTGACTCGGATGTGCACCAACATGGCGGAAATTAATTCTGTGACGTCACGTGAAAACGATCTATTGGTGCTCAGATCGGGCTAAGGATAACCAATCACGTCCGAGAATTTTGTTAAAGTTTTGATCGGAATCCTTTTATTTCACCCGCTGCATAGTGATACGACATTTACTTGATTCGTGCACGCTTAGACTGGTTTTAAGCCTCGATTCTGGGCACCTGGCTCCCGGTCAACAGTGGGGTTTGGGTTATTCAGGATCAACCCAATTTGATAACATTATTTTCCATGAACGCCTGCTAGGGGAAGGCGTTGTAGAGTAGGTAGGCTTACTTCACCTGATAATTTCCCTAGTCTAGCTTTCTATCTCGTTATTAATCAACTTTGATTCGCTCCTGTGATTGAAGGGCTACTTTACGTTGAAGATTTCACCACTAACTGATTTTTGCGTACATGACCGTACATGGAATTTATTTGCACTTGTAGTAATATAGTCAACTGAAGAATTAAATTAATATGACAAAGAAGGTTATTACACATGTCGATTTCGGTTGAAGCGACGGAAAAAATATTATACTTACAATTTGTGTTCCATATGCGGCTAGTAAGCTTCGAAGTGCGATCTGTGGTGACACTTTTGAAATGTAAGTTGCGTAACGAACTTCTAGGTTTTTAAATAATTAGTCACCTGATCTATTTTTGCCGCGTTGCGCTAAGATAATTAAATATTCACAAAAAAATGACAAAACGGCTTGAGAAATGCAAATCACTCCGCCCCAGTGCGGAAATTAGGTCTAAATAATTAGTTCTAATTGAGCAACGACTAGAATGGCTTAAGTGTTCAATGTTCAATAAAGAAGTGTCAGAAAATGGTGTTAGAGTCCATTTCTACTATCGACTAGCTTGAGCAATCCGCATTCAGTTCGTCTTGAGTGGCTATGAGACATAACTTGTGAATTGGTCTGTCATACTCTCCGTCTCTTGTCTTGATTCTCACTTTTTGGACAAGTCCGTCGTTTCCAGGATATGTGTCTACAATACGTGCCATTTTCCATTCACATCTTTTGTGTTTGGGGTCCAGCTCCAATACAAGATCACCGATCTGGATGTTATCTCGCACGCGAAACCACTTGTTCCTTGGTAACAAGTTTGGGGCGAAATACTTCATCGAGCTCCTCCAGAAATCAGCAACTCTGTTTTGGGCGCTCCTGAGTAATTGTCGCGGATTGGTTCTTTCCTCTGGTTCTGGTTGTGGTGGTGGATTGTAGTGGCCTAGAAGTAGGTCGTTTGGAGTGATCGGTGGGGCCTCCCAGATATCGTCGGAACTGGGGTACAGCGGTCGTCCGTTGACCATGTAGGTGATTTCTGACAGAATTGTTCTCCATTGTTCCTCGGAGTAGGCTTGGTTCTTGCAAGTGGCGTTAAATGCTTGTCTGACTGACTTAATTAGGGTTTCAACAACTCCGTTTTGGTGACTCGCATGTGGTGTATTCCATTCCCATCTGAGCTCGCAGCTAAATTTATCAGAGAGGACACTCTTTACCCCAGGAATATCCCAGTTCTGCGTGATTTCCTTTAGGTAGCCTTGGGCACCCACTAAATTTGTACCACGGTCTGACCAGCAAACATTAGGGTGTCCGCGTAGGCAGGCAAACCGTCGAAAGGCCATTAAGAATGCGTCTGAAGTTTTATCGGTGACCAGCTCAAGATGAATCGCACGTGATTTCATGCAAGCGAAGATGATCACTTGTGCCTCTTTCAGAGTTTTGCGGCCGAGCTTGATCTGTACTGGCCCAAACATGTCCATAGCAGTGTTTGAGAATGCCGGGAAGCCAGCTGCTACTCTTAGGTTTGGAATCTGTCCCATGAGCTGGTTGAGAGGCCTTTTCCGTAGTTTTCTGCATATGACACACTTTGAGGTGACGGTCTTAGCCATTCTGCGGAGTCCAATGATCCAGAATCTTTTTCTGGCCTCGTGGATTAAACTCTTATAGCCACAATGCCCACGTCGTTCGTGGAGGTCACGCAGAAGCAAGATCACAAAGGGGTGGTCTTTTGGCCAGATGATAGGTTTTCTCAACTCTTCCGGGAGACATCTGACATCTTCAAGTCGACCATGCGCACGAAAAAGGCTATCTTCATCCTTCTTTGCTACCAGTTTCTTATCCAAGCTGTCTTCGTTGACGTGAAATTGACTCCACTTCAGAAGATGGGTCTCGGCAGCCTGGTCTAACAACTTTTGCGCTTCCTCTTTTACAACCTCGAAGCAACCCTTTTTCATAAACCCCCTTTCAGCGGAGAGCATCCTCTTCAGAGCGATGTCGTAGTTGCTTCGTTTTGGAGGCCCTCCTTCTTTCCAGGGCATCTTCACTTGTATTCTCCCGTCGACCAAGGTAGTTGAAGCTGCGAGGGACTTCACGAACTTGCTCTCACGTAACACGTTTTCAGTGCAAGTACAGAGTTTGGTTGGTTTGACTCCGAGGAGGTCTTGGTGCAGAAGTTTCTTGATATCTTCCTCGACACTCACTGTCCCTACTTCTATTGACTGAATTTCAGATAGAGTGGAGCCGCTTGACTCGAACTGTCCCAGAACGTACCATCCAAAACAGTTTCTTTTCCCGATGGGCTCTCCAGGTTCTCCGGACACTGTGTGAATATCAATGAAGGCCTCTACGAAGTCTGTGCCAATAAGGAGATCTATGGCACCACCCGAGAGATGTATTTTATCGGAAACGTTCTTCAAATGGCTGTATTGTCTCACTGACTCCTTAGAAATTGTTTTGGCACTACTGCAAGGTCTAGTTACGGTATACACTTGAAGGGTCTTCGTAATATCTTCGTCAGAGGGCGAGGCAACCGTGACATCGATTATCTCAGAAGGTTCGCTTTTCTTCTTTCCACCCGCCAGATTCATAGTGAGACGTGTTGCTGCTCCATTTAAGCCAAGTCGACCAGCTGCACTTTTGGAGAGTAGGCTTGTGTTAGACCCGGAGTCCAACATGGCGAGAACTTCGACAAAGTTTCCATTTTTGTCCATGACTTTAACTTTTTGCACAGGGCAAAGTCCAGTAACAGGTTTCAACTTGCTTTTCTGGTACACAGCATTCCCCTGGATGTTACCATTCGATGTAGGTGTGGGCCCTTGGAACTGACTTTGAAACGGTGGTGCTTTGGGATTCAAACTTGTGTTAGTTTCTCCAGTCTTCTCATTATGTAGGCACCGGTGATGGTTTTTTCTGCATTTGTCGCAGGTTGAGCCGTCTGGTTTCTTGCAATCGTTTGTGTGATGCGCTCTCAGACACTTGCGACATCGCCAATGTTGCTTTACAACCTCCCACCTTTGATTGACTGTTAGAATCTGAAACTTAGGACATGCAGCCAGGTGATGTTTGGTCTTACAGCCAAGAGGACATGTTTCATCGTCAGAATCCTCGCTGTTAGCGGCGTTATTTTCTGTCTTTTTGGGACTTTTGTCTCGGCGAATTTCGTTTCTTTCCACTGTGTTGGTGTTCGCTTTCCCTCGGGAACGAATACTCGCTTCTTGATGTAACCAGGTGATTAGATTGCTCACGGTTTCTTCTTTTCCTTCTCTTTTCATTTCTCTACCAAAATCTGAATTGTCACTTGGATCGAGTTTGGACAGAAGCTGGGAATGAGGAACGGCGCTTCAACTGACTCCAGCACAGGACACCCAATATTATCTTCCATGTCACTTACATAACAGGCTATTGTCGTAGCGAAATGCGTTAGGGACTTAGAATCTCGTTTGACTGCTTTAAGATTATTAATCTCGGTGTGCAGTTCGTCCATTAATTTTCGTCTGTCTGCGAACTCTGTATCCAAAATGATCCACGCGCTGTCAATGGTTTTACAAGTTTTTACTTGGTCGGTCCAGAACGATCCTTTTGGCATTGCATTTCGAAAACGTTGCAATTGTTCATCTTTATCCTGACCGTATTTCTTCATCCAATGGCTGAACTCCTTTTTCCACGTGGCATAGGTTCTGCGAGTTCCGTCCCATACTGGTACAGGTAATCGTTGTAAACTTGAGTTTGACGGTTTTGATCCGATGTTATCGGCCATTTTCTGCACCGCCGACGTCATGGACGACATTGATAATGTTAGCGCTTCCAGAGTTGTCGCATTGTTAGAATTTTCTGAGGAGTTTTGTTCCTTTTGATATGCAGCAAACTTTAAAGTGATTTGAAGGAAATCAGCTTTGGTTTTGTCTCCAGCTTTCTTTGTTGCTAACACGAGTTCGTCTTCTGGGCCAGTGCCTTCGTCGACCAGTCTATCCAGAATTGTTTCCTGCTGTTTCTTGACCAGCCTGTACTTGATTTCTACTAAACTGAATGCTGCTTCAAGTACTTTTAGTTCCGGTTTTACGGAGAAAATTGTTTCGAATTCTTCCATTAATTCGTACAAGAGTTTGACGGCATTGTCCAGTTTTCCCGCGAGAGTTTTCACGTCTACCTTCGGCGGCATTGTGAGCGGAATTTAAATGCGAAGCTTGGCGGTAGTTAGTAACTCGGCGTAATCTTCTGCAACAAATTTTGACTGATTCGCTCCTGTGATTGAAGGGCTACTTTACGTTGAAGATTTCACCACTAACTGATTTTTGCGTACATGACCGTACATGGAATTTATTTGCACTTGTAGTAATATAGTCAACTGAAAAATTAAATTAATATGACAAAGAAGGTTATTACACATGTCGATTTCGGTTGAAGCGACGGGAAAAATATTATACTTACAATTTGTGTTCCATATGCGGCTAGTAAGCTTCGAGGTGCGATCTATGGTGACACTTTTGAAATGTAAGTTGCGTAACGAACTTCTAGGTTTTTAAATAATTAGTCACCTGATCTATTTTTGCCGCGTTGCGCTAAGATAATTAAATATTCACAAAAAAATGACAAAACGGCTTGAGAAATGCAAATCAAACTTACTCGCTCAAAAGCGAGGTAGCTCAGACTAGCTTCTTACACAAGGTACTGATTCCTGAAGCATCATTCGTGTATTCTTGGTTATTCAACGGATCATCCGAGCATGTCTGAATCTTCGCAAAATACTACCTTTGGCACAGGATCAAGTAAGTGTTGTGTTGGGAATGTATATTAATTACAGATAGGCTTAAAACCATAAGCGGTGGTAACTACAATTTCAAATCTATTCACACCCCTCTTACGGATCAGGTTTTGGATATGGTCAGATTCAGAAGTTCAAATTCATCAAAGAACAAAAAGAAAGAATCTCTCCAGGTTATGATTTTTTTTTTCAAGTTTGAAGGTAACAGATCTTGCAAAGTCGAGTATAACTGCGTCATGAGAACCCTCGGTACATTCATCGTTTTAAAAATAGCGAAGCTTTCCTCTGTATTTTGAACTTTATCTTAAGCAGAAGCTCATATGCGAGGTAAATGAGTAATTTAAACTATATGAGATATTTCTGAACAAATCTTCCACCTTTCGACTGTTCTGTAGATTTTTTTTATCGCTACTTTAGCTTCTGCCTTTTTTACTTCCGGTTATGAATGACACACTTCAAGTACTTTGCAGGATTGTAATACACGCTAGTAAGCAGCAGCAGAGGTAAAACTTCTTCAAAAGAAGTGATCCTCTTTTGCTAGGAACCTTAAGGAGGACACTTTTATTGCTGAGTCTTGCATAAAAGAATGGTCAGAGCTGGAGGGTCAAATTTACCTTTCTCATTTTGTGAGGGACTGGCTGAACAAATTACTGACCAAGACCTATGGGGTACCAATTCAGCACCTCCCCACACTCACCCCTTAACTTAAAAAAGGCAAAGCATGCAATTGAGGTTTAATGCTTTAAAATTAGTTACTGAAGTGGAGGTGAATAGTGGTGGACATTCACCCAGCTGCAAAGCAGCAAGGTGAATATCCACCACTTTCACTGACACAGAAGTGAATATTAACTGTTTTAGTACATACCACAAAGAAACCAAAAAATGGTTGGAAATCAAATTGCTGTTGAAGGATTTTGTCTCTTGATCTGCTTGGAGGTGAATAGTACTTGCACATTAGTTCAAAACCTGCCAATCAGCACTCACAAAGAGCACTGTTCACCTGTATGGTGTGTAGTAATAGTGCATATGATTTTCTCAAATAATCAGCATTTGGGAGTGACGAGCCTGTCAGAACCACAACCAGTGTGTTTGGAAGTAAACCCACCTCAAGTTTTTTGGGGCAGCAACAAACTACTCAGGGTAAGTAAAATTGCTTTTCTTTGAAACTCTGATTTTTTTAATAAGTGCAGCTTAACTATTAATTACTGGTAATGTTACACATAAATAATCTTTTTTAGATTCTTCATGTAATTTCAATAACTAGCCCATTGGTGCTTTCAGTCAACCTCAGGGCCAAGGTGATTGTATGTTTGGTAAAAAAAACCCACAGATTGTGCGACAACATTGTGCACACATGACAAGTATTGTCCACTTACACAGGCATAACATGTCACCTGTCAATATATGTGCTGTCCAATTACAAACATGACAAGTACACTGTCCTACTGGTGCTCAAATCAGGTTGAGGATAACCAATCACTATCAAGAATTTTGTTATTAATAGTTTTAATTAGATTCCGCTAATTTCACCTCATGTGTAGTGTTATGACATTTACTTATTTTGTGTGGACCGGTTTTTGGATGTGGTCAGATTGAGAGGTTTAAATTCATCAAAGGACAAAAAGAAGTAATCTTTCCGGGTTATAATTTTTAATTTTTTTCAAGTTTGAAAGTAACAGATCTTGCAAAATCGAGTATAACTCCATAATGGCAACCCCCCCCCTTTTATATATTCATGGTTTTAAAAGTAGCAAAGCTTTCCTCTGTATTTTTTAAATTTATCTTGATTCAAAGCTTACATGCAAGGTAAATGAGTAATTTGAGATATTTCTGAACAAATCTTCCACCTTTCAACTGTTCTGTAGATTTTTTTTAGCACTACTTTAACTTCTGCCTTCTTTACTTCCGGTTATGAATGACGCACTTTAAGTTCTTTGCAGGATTGCAATACACGCAAGTAAACAGCAGCAGAGGTAAAACTTCTTCAAAAGAAGCGATCCTCTTTTGCTAGGAGCCTTAAGGAGGACACTTTTATTACTGAGTCTTGCATAAAAGAATGGTCAAAGCTGGAGGGTCAAATTTACCTTTCTTATTTTGTGAAGGACTGGCTGAACAAATTACTGACCAAGACCTATGGGGTACCAGTTAAGCACCTACCCACACTCACCCTTTAACTTAAAAAAGGCACAGCATGCAATTGAGGCTTAATGCTTTAAAATTAGTTACTGAAGTGGAGGTGAATAGTGGTGGACACTTACCATGCCGCAAAGCAGCAAGGTGAATATCCACCACTTTCACTGACACAGAAGTGAATATTAACTTTTTTAGTACATACCACAAAGAAACCAAAAAAAGGTTGGAAATTTAATTGCTGATGCAGGTTTTTGTCTCTTGATCTACTTGGAGGTGAATAGTACTTGAAAATTAGTTCAAAACCTGCCAATCAGCACTCGCAAAGAGCACTGTTCACTTGTATGGTATGTAGTAATAGTGCATATGATTTTCTAAATTAATCAGCATTTGGGAGTGACGAGCCTGTCAGAACTACAAGCAGCGTGTTTCAAAGTAAACCCACCTCAAGTTTTTTGGGGCAGCAACAAATTACTCAGGGTAAGTAAAATTGCTTTTCTTTGAAACTCTGATTTTTTTAATAAGTGCAGCTTAACTATTAATTACTGGTAATGTTACACATAAATAATCTTTTTTAGATTCTTCATGTACTTTCAATAACTAGACCATTGGTGGTTTCAGTCAACCTCAGGGCCAAGGTGATCGTATATATGTTTGGTAAAAAAACCCCACAGATTGCGCGACAACATTGTGCACACATGATAAGTATTGTCCACTTACACAGACATAACATGTCACCTGTCAATATATATGCTGTCCAATTACAAACATGACAAGTACACTGTCCTACTGGTGCTCAAATCAGGTTGAGGATAACCAATCACTATCAAGAATTTTATTATAGTTTTAATTAGATTCCGCTAATTTCACCTTATGTGTAGTGTTATGACATTTACTTATTTTGTGTGGACCAGTTTTTGGATGTGGTCAGATTGAGAGGTTTAAATTCATCAAAGGACAAAAAGAAAGAATCTTTCCAGCCTATAATTTTTATTTTTGTCAAGTTTGAAAGTAACAGATCTTGCAAAATCGAGTATAACTCCATAATGGCAACCCCCCCTTTCATATATTCATGGTTTTAAAAGTAGCAAAGCTTTCCTCTGTATTTTTTAAATTTATCTTGATTCAAAGCTTATATGCAAGGTAAATGAGCAATTTGAACTATATGAGATATTTCTGAACAAATCTTCCACCTTTCAACTGTTCTGTAGATTTTTTTTAGCGCTACTTTAACTTCTGCCTTTTTTACTTCCGGGTATGAATGACACACTTCAAGTTCTTTGCAGGATTGCAATACACGCAAGTAAGCAGCAGCAGAGGTAAAACTTCTTCAAAAGAAGTGATCCTCTTTTGCTAGGAGCCTAAAGGAGGAAACTTTTATTGCTGAGTCTTGCATAAAAGAATGGTCAGAGCTGGAGGGTCAAATTTACCTTTTTCATTTTGTGAGGGACTGGCTGAACAAATTACTGACCAAGACCTATGGGGTACCAGTTAAGCACCTCCCCACACTCACCCTTTAACTTAAAAAAGGCAAAGCATGCAATTGAGGTTTAATACTTTAAATTAGTTACTGAAGTGGAGGTGAATAGTGGTGGACACTTACCATGCCGCAAAGCAGCAAGGTGAATATCCACCACTTTCACTGACACAGAAGTGAATATTAACTGTTTTAGTACATACCACAAAGAAACCAAAAAATGGTTGGAAATTTAATTGCTGATGAAGGATTTTGTCTCTTGATCTGCTTGGAGGTGAATAGTACTTGCAAATTAGTTCAAAACCTGCCAATCAGCACTTGCAAAGAGCACTGTTCACCTGTATGGTATGTATTAATAGTGCATATGATTTTCTCAAATAATCAGCATTTGGGAGTGACAAGCCTGTCAGAACTACAACCAGCATGTTTGGAAGTAAACCCACCTCAAGTTTTTTGGGGCAGCAACAAACTACTCAGGGTAAGTAAAATTGCTTTTCTTTGAAACTCTTATTTTTTTAATAAGTGCAGCTTAAGTATTATAATTACTGGTAATGTTGCACATAAATAATCTTTTTTAGATTCTTCTTGTAATTTCAATAACTAGCCCATTGGCGGTTTCAGTCAACCTCTGGGCCTTGGTGATTGTATGTTTGGTTAAAAAAAACCCACAGATTGCACGACAACATTGTGCACACATGACAAGTATTGTCCACTTACACAGGCACAACATGTCACCTGTCAATATATATGTTGTCCAATTACAAACATGACAAGTACACTGTCCTACTGGTGCTCAAATCAGGTTGAGGATAACCAATCACTATCAAGAATTTTGTTATAGTTTTGATTGGATTCCAGCCTGTTGATTTTTTGAGCACTAATTTAACTTCTGCCTTTTTTACTTCCGGGTATGAATGATGCACTTGAAGTTCTGTGCACTATTACAAATAAGCAGCAGTGGAGGTAAAACTTCTTCAAAAGAGGCTATCCTCTTTTGCAAGGAGCTTAAAGGAGGACACTTTTACTGCTGAGTCTTGCTTAATAGAGTGGTCAGAGCTAGAGGGTCAAATTTACCTTTCTCATTTTGTGAAGGACTGGCTGAACAAATTGCTGACAAAGACCTGTGGGGTACCAATTCAGCATCTCCCCACCCCTACCCCTAAACTTAGGGGTAGGGGTGGGGAGTACCAGTCACCCCACTTACTTAGGTAATGGGGGTGAGTTTCCTAAAAAACAGTGGTGGCCCTTTAAAGAAACTGTCAGTAGTACCTTCTTATGTACATGCAGGCTTGTTTCGTGCAATATACTCCACAGGAGCCTATTTGTTGATCATGAGTTTGATTACAGACAGAATTGGATGAAAGGAAGTCCTGTTACCATGCAATGAGTCAAAACTGTAACAATGTTTGAGAGAGAAATTAGACATCGGTTATGTTTTCATAAAAAAAACTTAACAAATTGCGCAAGAACAAAGTGGACACACAACAAGTATTGTCCACTTACACAGGCATGACGTGTCAACTGTCTGTATACACTGCCCAATTACTAGCATTACATGTACATTGTCCTACTGACAAAGACCTGTGGGGTACCGATTCAGCATCCCCCCACCCCCACCCCTTAACTTAAGAAAAGTAAATAATGTAATTGAGGTTTAATGCTTTAAAATTAGTTACTGAAGTGGAGGTGAATAGTGGTGGACATTTACCATGCCACAAAGCAGCAAGGTGAATATCCACCACTTTCACTGACATAGAAGTAAATAACTGTTTTAGTACATACCACAAAGAAACCAAAAAATGGTTGGAAATAAAATTAGTAATGCAGGATTTTGTCTTTTAATCTGCTTGGAGGTAAACAGTACATGATAATCACTTCAAAACCTGCCAATCAGCACTATTCACCTGTATGGTATGTACTAATGGTGCATATAATTTTTTTTAAACAATCAGCATTTGGAAGTGGCTTGTCATTCGGAAGTACATCCAGCTTGTTTGGAGGGTTTGGGAGTAAACACACTCCAGGTCCTTTTGGACAAGAATCAACTACTCAGGGTGAGTAAAAATTGCTATTATTTCAAACTCTGAATTTTTAATAAGTGCAGCTTAAGTATTAATTACTGGTAATGTTACACATAAATAATCTTTTTAGATTCTACATGTAATTTCAATAACTTAAGCCCTTTGGTGGTTCCAGTCAACCTCAGGGCCTAGGTGATTGCATGTTTGGCACAATATCATTCACAGTCAATACTTTTGGACAGCAACAAGCTTGTACTCAGAGGGTATCAAGGGGGAGAGGGGAGGTCCTGATCCTATTTCTTGCACAAATTTTAGAAAAAATGCATGTCTTGTGTGTACTTTAGACAGAATATTTCAAGTGTCACAATTTAAAGGGAAGACTTCAAATCTCACCTTACCTCGCCTATTGAGGTTTAATGCTTTAAAATTAGTTACTGAAGTGGAGGTAAATCGTGGTGGACATTTACCACGCCGCAAAGCAGCAAGGTGAATATCCACCACTTTCACTGACATAGAAGTAAATAACTGTTTTAGTACATACCACAAAGAAACCAAAAATTGGTTGGAAATTAAATTGATTATGTAGGATTTTGTCTCTTCAGCTACTCGGAGGTGAATGGTGGTAGCTAATCACTTCAAAACCTGCCAATCAGCACTTGTGAAGAGCACTATTCACCTGTACAGAATGTACTAATGGTGCATATAATTTTCTTAAACAATCAGCATTTGGAAGTGGCTTGTCAATTAAAAGTACATCCAGCTTGTTTGGAGGGTTTGGGAGTAAACCCACTCCAGGTCCTTTTGGACAAGAATCAACTACTCAGGGTGAGTAAAAATTGCTATTATTTCAAACTCTGAATTTTTAATAATTGCAGCTTAAGTATTAATTACCAATAATGATACACATAAATAATCTTTATTAGATTCTATGTTTAATTTCAATAACTATAAGTCCTTTGGTGGTTCCAGTCAAACTTAGGGCCTGGGTGATTGCTTGTTTGGCACGATATCATTTACAGTTGGTACTTTTGGACAGCAACAAGGTGGTACTCAGAGGGTATTAAGGGGGAGGGGGGAGGTCCTGATCCCATTTTTAGCACAAATTTTTAGAAAAAATGCATGTCTTGTGTGTACTTTAGACAGAATATTTCATATGTCACAAATGGGAAGTTTGTTTTGAATTTGGCCATTACCCTCCACCCCCACATGACCTTTTGCAGAAGGACATGCCTTGAAAGTGGACAGAGGAATGCAAGAGAGAATTTGTTCAGAGCAAAGAGAAATTACAAGATTCTCCTTTGTTAGTTCATTGCAACCAGAAGGAACCACCTCGCCTAGCGTGTTATGCATCTGCTTATGGGTTAAGAGCTGTAATTTCTCATGTAATGGAGAGCGGAGAGGAAAAACCACTGATCGCCTTTGCTTCTTGGACTCTCACTGCCAGTGATTGTAACTACTCACAGATTGAAAAGAGGCATTGTCCATTGTGTTCATGGTGAAGAAGTCTCATTCATACCTTTATGGCTTCAAGTTTATGCTGCTAACAGATCACAAGCCCTTATTCACTATTTTTGGTCCAAAGACAGGGGTGCCTCCATTGGCAGCAGCCAGATTGCAAAGATTGGGCCCTGATTTTAGCCACATACTAGCTCGAGATTGAGTATAAGACGTCAGCTGAACATGTGAATGCAGATGCTTTGTCCAGACTTGTGTCATGGACTGCTCATGACAGATTACAAGAAGAAGTTTATTTGATCAGTTACCTGGATGAGCTGCTGGTTACTGTTAAAGACATAGCTTTGACTACTAGGAAGGAACCCGTCTTAACTCGTCTTAGTCCCCATCCTTCACCTTGCATGCATGGCCTCAGCCATAATTTCCACATAGGCTTGTGAGTTGTTATTCCTGACATATATTAGGAATGTCTATTGAATGATCTATATCAAGAGCACCATGGTATGTGTTGAATGAAGTCTCTAGCAAGAGGATAATTATGGTGGTCTGGAATGGATGGTGAGATTGAAGAAAGAGCCAGTGCTTGTCATATTTGTGCTCTGTGGGCAAGTTGCTGCGTAAAGCACCTTTACCCCTGAGGAGATGGCCTGTGAAGCTGTGGGAGCATGTACACATTTATTTCTTTTAGAAGGACAGGCTGAATTTTCTGATTGTCATTGATGCATATTCCAAATGGTAAGAGGTGATCCCAATGAGCCCCATGACCACTTTGAAGACCATTGAAGTACTGCATACTTTGTTTACATGTCACAGAATTCCCAAAGAGGTTGTTTCCAACAATGGACTGTAACTGGTGGCAGTAGAAATCATTCAGTTCATTAGACAGAATGGTGTCAAGGTCAAACATGTTCTGCCATATCATCCTGCATTAACTGGAGCTGAAGAACACTCAGAGCATGTGGCCAAACTAGCTCTAGAGACTACTTTAGACTAGCTAGACTAAACCATTACTTGATGCGAAAACAATTACCGTATTTCTAACCCTAACAGTTAGAGACCTTCCAACAGACTTGTGTTGTCCAAAAGAAAAAGCAAAAACCATTGGCTGTAAGCCGAGAGCGAAATTCTTGATTGTAACTGGCCATTTGAGTGAGTGAACCTCGTGGAAAAAATTGGGTAATGGCTCAATGAACACAAATGCTAATGAACGAGAATGAACCCTTGACTATAAGCCAAACCTCGTTTCTTGTGAAAAAATCCCCCAAACTTTTGTGTCAGATACTGAAAAAATCACTCAGCTTATAGGTGAAGAAATACTAACGATAAATTTACTTTGGAACATGGGCTAGCCAATTTCCTAATTCTTAACCGTAATATACCTCACACTGTCACAGAGCATTCTCCTGCTGAACTTTTTCTTGAAAGACAAATTAGGAACTGTTTTATATAAAACCAGATCTTAACAAAGCTGTAAGGGAACATCAATTGAAACAGAAGCAGCATCATGATGAGGGCAGGGTGGAGCTGCAGCCATTCAAGTTAAATGAAGTTGCTCTAGTTGTCAACCAGTGTCATGGAGTTGCAAGATGCTTTAAAGGGAGGATTTACCAGGTGAAAGGTCCCCACACTTATCTTGTCCATTGCAGGAACCTGGTAAAATTTGTGCATGTTGATCACTTGAAGAAGACAGCTTATCAATCTTCAAGTTCTGATGTGGAAGAATGAGTTGAGTTGAATGGTTAAGATTTGTTAAGGAGGCCCAGGGTAAGAAGATAAGTGATCTGGGTGTTTCCCTTCCATCACTTGTGGATGTGTCCAGTACAACAGAACCTGGAGAATATTCTGGCCAAGACAGTGTGGTGAATTTGCCAGTTTCCCAGAAGCAATAGAAGATATGACAGAGAAAGTGGATTCTCCAAGTCTATGTTCAACACCAGAGCCAGTGCAAAAATATCCCAGTTGAGAAAGGAGACCACCACAAAGACTTATTTGTGAACTTTGAACATTCTAAGTTCTGTAGAGCACCGCACCTGTTTCTTTATGTTGACATGTTAGTTGGCATGTAACCCTTGCATATAATAATTATTCCTCTCACTTGTTTGGGGAGAAGTGTAATATATTAGGATCCAGGCCCCTTGTAGCTAGGGACAGTAAGAACATGCAGTTGACATTAAAATATGGCAAGCATGTGGTTCATGTTGTTAGCTCCAAATAGTACAGTATCTATGCAGCATAAGTATAAATTGAAGCTTTTGTAAATCTTCATTCCTATTGCATTTTTTCGTTGTTTCTAATGCTTTAATTTTCTGTAATAATATGATCCCTAGTGTGAAGATTTTAAAAAAGGTTGCAATTAAAAATTAGATGTAAAATGTAGGGGTAGAAAAACTCCTCTAGCCCCTGCCATTTAGTAAGATTGGCAAGTAATAAATCTAAGACTTGCCAAGGTGCTGAGACCCTTGTTTTCAAATTGGAGACCCCATGTATCAAATGTAAAGAATACTATTGAGTGCTAATTTTTTTCTCTTTGATTTCTGTTGCACTTTCTTTAACAGAAAAATCAAGTAATAGTGGGACAGATGTCAAGTTTGTTGTAAGTGAAGGACATGATACTTGACTGTCGTAGGACTAATTGTAAGAACAGGCAGGACTACAAAGCAAACATTGTTTTTTGATTGGCTATTGGCAGGTGATTTTTATTCTCTGTAGGCAAGGCAACCTTTTTTTCACAAAGATATTTTCAATGGTCAAAAAAAAGAAAACCACAACAATTTTTGGACATTCATGCAGCAATTCTTTGACTTAAATCTTCGCTGTTTAGTTAAGATAGCTGGATATTGGTATCATCTCAGTCTAGAAAGATACATTAAAGAACTTGGCTGATGTACAGCTTTGTCAATAACGCATCTTTATTGCTAAACTCTAAAGTAATATTCTTATTCTTCAGGTTGTCAAAGGCACTGACTCTATCATTAAGAATGGCATAACCATCAACATGAGTGTCAGATATCAATGTATCACTTTTATGTCAACTTATAATAGGAAGAGCTTAGAGGTGTGTTACAAAGACACAATATTGAATGCTATTGCAATGAAATCTTGGACATCAAATTTGAGTAACAAAGAAACCCAAGGGTTGACGGCATTAGATTGAGAAAATCTATCCATCTTTTGTCTTACTTACACTCCGAAAAAAAGAGAGAAACAACTAAGAGATGATTCTGTATCTTAATTGACGATGCGGACTGTCTTTGTTTGCGGTTTCCAAATAGTAGTCATATCATGTTGGATGGCTTTTCTACCACTTCCACCTCTGTAAATTGATACTATCCTTTTACCACATACTCATTTTAAATAAATATGAGAGAGACCTTTGAAGTAATAAATATTGTGAATAGTGCAATTGAAATTTTCAGTTCACATTTATGTTTCTCATATATTTGCAGTCATTTTTATTCATCACTTCACGGGTTTATTCAAACCAACATAATAACTAGCTCCCAGTTGGCTTAATTTGTGCGCTAAGTTGGTAGAGCATTTCAGCAGTATCACAGAGCTGCGTCGTGGGTTCATCTTCGGTACAGAGGCCTAAATTTTTTCAGACTTTCTTACATTACTGCTTAAGTGGTGTTCATCACTGCAAAGATCATTCTCATATTCATTTATTAATCCACCGTTAGCATGAATGATTTCCATATATTCACGGTCATTTATACTGATTTTAGTCTTCCCCAGACCACCAAAGAAAATTTTCTTTGGTAACTTCAGTCCAGGTAGGAAAATGCAAATCAGGTCTATTACATAAGCCACAGAAAGTAATATTATAGCTTTGCGGGATGTGTATGAATTAGGAAATGTAAGGGACATATAACCTTACAACCACATACTGGTATCACGTACCTCTTTTACCACTGAGATAGGATTACAATTCCTTATTGAAGGCAGCTTTCTTTTAATCAACAGGAGCTCAGAATAGAAGATTACTATAACACAGGGCGCGCATGTATACCAGCTGAAGGTACTGAAGGTGATATGTTATGACAGAGATTTATGCGATTTATTGAAACGTTAATGGGATCATGTGCGCATCTGTCGGCCAAGTATCGACCGATAGTTAGCCAACTGTCAGTCATCGTGTTATTCAAGTTGGTGGACTGTTGGTCGCTGCTATTGGTCGATACTTGGTCGGTAATGCGAGTCGACACTTAGCCGACACCTCGACCATTACGTTGCAATTAACAGTCGACGGAAAATTGGTCGAGTGTCAGTGATGTATCGGTGGACTGCGACTGCCGGTGGTATATGTTATTGTTAACCATTGTTTTGATGGGAATTGGCAGCCGTCTTTAAGCCTCTTCCCCTCACCCACAGGAGAAAAGAAAGAAGAGTTTCAAAGAACTAGAGAAAAATAAGTGAATATTTGAGTTGAGAGAAAGAGCTCAGTATCAAGAGCTGACCAAGTGACAGGAGTGTCGGCCGAGTGTTGGTAAAGAATCTGCTAAGTGTTGGCTAAATGTGGATAAAGTGGATCTAAAGTATCGTTCGTATGTCGACCAATTATTGTCTGACATGTGTGTCTCCTTAAAATATCACCGCTGAATCGCACATTAATGTCACGAGAATATAGGAAATGATCACCAACCAAAGAAACTCTTGATTTTTAGACAAATTCTCCTTGTCAGCACATTAGTAAATGTACAGAGAACAATGTGGAGAATATGAATGCTGATGTTAGGGTGTAAAGGGTTAAAGTTTGAAGCAACGCTTTTTGACTTCCGCCCAAATTAAAGTTCCATTTTATACAATTAGTTCAAATTGATACAATTGTATCTTTATTTATGGTGAAGAAATGTAAAATGGTTTCCATGTTTACATAGCCTGATGTAAACACGCGGGAGGTTGGGAGAACACGAGATAAGCGTAGGAAACCACGACGCGAAGCGGAGTGGTTTCCAGCTTATCGAAACACGGAAACCATTTTAAGACCAAGAGGTCTTAAAGAGGAACGAAAACCGTGTTTACATACGCTCATGTATAATGGTTTTATGCCCAATCAGAGCGCGCGTACTATTTGAATTATTTTCTATTGTTCTTAAAAAATAAAAATCTCTTTAAAAAGGTGTATTAACCAACTGAAATTATTTCTAGGTAAGAACATGAAATTTTTATGACTATTTTGTCGACAGCCAGCTTTAAATTAACTGCATGTTTATATTAGAATTAGCCGCAATGCCTCAGAGTGGAAGTCGGGGTAAAAGACTATACCGTTGTGCTAGTACCATTTAGAACGCAAAGTTAATACAAACAAACCACTTGAATGTTATTAATTGAGTAAGTAGCGCGAGTTATTAAAATGATCAAGAGGCCCTACATTACCTTCGACTCAACTGAAAATTACTCTATTTCAAATCTAGCAGGTATCTTCTATTATCGTGATCGTATAGCCTTAATGAGGGTAGAGATCTTTGGTGCTAAATGCTCTGGAAGAGTTGGAGTGTTAGGTGAATTATTCGGCATCACACTCGTTTTAACACCTTCTTTGCATCTAACTTACAGCGGAGGAAGATTCAAGGGAAGAGCCTTCAGAATTCGAAAAGGCCTTGGAAAAGCGGAAGAAATACATTTGTCCGGAGCACGATGAAGTTTTGAAAGTGTTCTGTCATACTGATAACTGTCTTATTTGCCTAGTCTGTCAGGTATACAAACTACCGTAATTCGTATTGACTCAAAGTTACTAAAGTGCAGCTAGTGCCAGTCTCCTTCGCAGCCGCTTTTTGGGATGTCACGTAATTTCGTGACTGCGAAGGAGACTACGCTGGACACCAATTCCTATTTCGGAACGGCACCAGGCAAAAGAAGATTTATTTTTATACCCAGGCCGGGATGTTTTAATATTTTTTCAATTCCTGGAAGGAATCAGTCGTTACCAACAGGGTATAAAGAGGGTACTATAGGTTGCTCAGTCGTTGTTTGCTGATCTCCATTAGGTGTATGGCGAACATACCGATCATAAATGTGAGCTTGTTGCCAACATGGCCACCGGAGCACGAGAGGAACTTTTCAGCGAAACTAAAAAGTTAGAGGATCATTTCGAGTTGATTAAGAAGTCTAGAAGGAAACTGAAGGATAAGAAAGACTCCATTTTGCAAACTCAACTTTACCTGCGAGACAGAGTTGCGAAACACATGGCTTTGTTAAGAACATGCTTGGATAGCGGAGAGAGAGCGCTGAAGAGTGAGATTGATGACAAAACTAACGAGAAGATAGCACCCATGGACGCTCAGGATAGGTATGAAGAGTTTCTTTGAGGAAATTTTTGTTTGAAAAAATTAAAAAAAAAAAAAAAGGTGTTCCTAGTCATCATTGGCTGTTAAAAATGAACTTCACCTGAAGTATGCATGTGGGGATTAGTAAGAAATTTTGAAATACACCGAAAGTAGAGAAACGAAGTCTTCAAAGTACACCATTCACTTCGAAAATTACTTTCTCGTCACATCAGTGACACACTTGGCTGCACTTTGTGTGCCATGATTTGTTCTTACAACGTTTTAACATAATCTGTGATCTACTACTGAACAGACACGGCTCGGCAGTATGGAATCTATTTACCAAATAGAAAGCGAATAGCCTGGCCACTCAGATTGCAGCATTTGTGATAGATCGCTAGTAGATTTACACTAATCAACTGTAGTTCCAACTGAATTTGGAAATGACACAACGTTCACGAACTACATTAAGGAAATATCGTTTTATTTTCTCCTTGTCTAGAGTCATGGCAAATGTTGAAGAGAAGTGTGATTTGGCTTACTCTTTGATCGAGAAGTGCAAAAAGAATGACAGTGCTTTGGTCGAGGAGAAGCCTAACATTTTTAAACTTATTGAAGAGGTGTCGTCTTCCATTCAGAAATGTGAACTGGAATCCGCGGAAACAGACAGTCTGACATGTTACTTCGAGTATAAACTCTTTGATATGCTTAAAACACAGATTGGTGGAGTGAGGATGTTGAAGCCAGGCAAAAAAGGTTTGTTCCCTTGAATAAACAATTAACGAGGCAAAAAACGTCAAAAAATCTAACTTTGTTATATTCAGACCGTATCAAAAACGTGTTGATTATGAAGTGAACATAAATATCTTTGAAAATAGCAACAATTCCTTTGTCTCTCTGGAATGGAAAGAATATGTAAAATATCTTGGTGTCCTTATCGATTCCAAATTATCTTGGACTCAACAAATTGCATTTATTTCATCTAAAATCAGCAAGTCTTAAGGCATTTTATCAAGATTGAGATATTTTGTCCCACAAACTGTATTGCTTAACATATATCGATCTCTTTTTCAACCTTATTTGTCTTAGGGGGTTGCAGTCTGGCGCCACCCAAAAAAGGTGTTGATTTTGCAAAAACGTGCTCTCCGCATAATATTTTTCAAACCCTTTATCTTCCATGCTGTACCTTTGTTCAACATGTCAAACATTCTCCCTCCTCATCTTATCTATTTCGAAACTGTATGTTTTCTTTTTATGCATGATTTCGTCAACAATCTAACGCCTCCTAACATTTCAGAATTAACTAGTTATTCTTCAGAAAAATATCACTATTATACAAGGTCCTCAGCGGCTGGCAATCTCTATCTTAAACATTTGAGAACAGAACATATGAAAAATTCTTTATCAAGACTGGGTGCAAGGATCTGGAATAGCACTTTCATCTGTCTTTGTTCTCTGCTTAAGTGCAAATTTAAAAGACTATTGCATAGACAGCTGCTGAACATTTTGATGCGAGAGAATAATAATGTTGACGTCCATACTTTAATTGATAAATTTAGAAAATGATAATATTTTCAATTTCATTTTTTGTTTTTGTTGTTCTTTTCTTTTTGGTGTGTAATTTTATTCCAGTTGTAATATGTAATGCCTAATTGGCTTATCTATAACTTATCTTACTTTTTTTCATGGTTCGTGTATATGCATGCTCTCCCAGTCATTTCCTTTGTTCAGTCAAACTTGTCACTGAAGAATTTATCTTAATGTTTGTTTCCCTTCCGCCTCGATTAGCTTCGCTATCTTGCAGGTAGGGATTGTTAGTGTTGGGGCTGGTCGACACCCAGCCGTCGCATGGTTACCCATAAGGGGAAATTTAAGTTCTTGCGCATGCGCGGTGACTGGCATCTTGGAACGGTGCCACGAGGCCACCGAGTTTAAACCTCTTTATCACGTTCAGTTTTTTCGATTTTTTTTGGGTTAACCAATTTAAAATTTGTGAGAGTTTTCTCAAAGCCTTCGTGACGGTTTTGGATTAAAGTTACATATTTCAAATGGTTAGTCACCATTCGCGGCAATAGTTAGATATGTATTTTACTTGCCAACATAAATAAATTTCGTTGTTAATATGTATGTATTTTTATTAATCATAATGCTGTCAGAGGGCTCTATCTACGGCTTCAACGAGCATGAGATGTTAGAGGAAGGGAAAACCAAAGATGCAGAGGTTCAGACCGACGCTGACGATCACCAGGAAAGGACAGATCATGCGCATTCTGAAATTTCCCCGCAAGGACTAGATCTAGCCGTTGACTTTGGCGCGGTGGGAAGCAAGACTTCATTGCTTATGGATCCTGACCTACCGATATCAACAGATTCCCAAAGCTCTAGTGACGTTATAACTGGATTACTGGATGAGATACTTGAAAAAGTTGACAGGCTCGCAGGTCAGTCACATTAAAAAATAAAGAATCATGTCCTTTAATAAAGTCATCGGTGGCCGATGAGATATTCTCTCATAAACTTTGACAAAATAAGAAATTTAACCAGCCCCTCACCCATCTCGATGGCTTTTAAGTCTAGATAATGAGGTTCATATTTAAATTGATTTTTTTCCAGTTGCGGATGGTGATGATGACAGTGCTGGTGATAAACAAAAGATCGAGACTGACGATTAAAAATTTAGCTTCGCCTATGGTGGACCCCATACGTTCTTGAACGAGATGAATGTTTACTGCCTCCGACATAGTATCGCTGTTTTTCTCTGAGACGTATTACGTGAAGGGAGTGTAGGAAAATTAGATTAATTTTATTCTGCCTTTTCCTTGTACAGTCCCTCTAGCTTATTGGCATAGGAAACACAAAATTAATTTTATGACGGGAAGAGACTGGGAACGACATCTTGTATCGTCTTAAAGCTCTTCCCTCGCGCACTAGTCAAACGTCAGACACGCGCAAGCGGATGAATTTTGCCAGCCGTGCGCCAAAATCCAAGCAAAATTTTCAAATGTAGGAAACAGCCTTTGTCATGCAAAAAAAGGCGAGAAAATTTTAATGTTCATAGAACTGTAGAAGAGAAATAAGGTAGCGAAAAGAGAAAATTTGCGATTTTTCGAAAAGAAAGCTTATTTAATTACGGGTAGCCAGTTGATTTACCCTTTATATTTGAGCTATATCAGAGAAGTTGTGTGCTTTTAAAACACTATTACTTCTAGCTTTTGTAGATTTCTATAACTTTCGTGAGAAAATCACGTGCTGACAACCTGAAAGCAAGCTCCTTGGCCATTACCAGGTTTTTTTATATAGCAACATTTAATGATGATCCCGATCTACAAAATATAACCATCACTATAAATAGTGCTGATAGTTTTTTGTTAAAATTTTTAATGTTTTCGCTTTTGTTGAGAGTTATTATGCTTTATCTATTTAGAGCAAGCTGGTATTTTGTAGATTTCTTACGATGAATGATATTAAAGGAAATAGCTGTAAACCGTCAAGGATCGCCTGTGTAGCAGGTTGATTTGTTTCTCGGTTTTATGTGCGCTGTGATTTGCGGCGAAACTATTTTCCCTCCCAAGCCTCTTACGGCTCCGTTGCTCATTACTTCGTTACACACAAAAATCACTATCTACATTGGTAAGGTTATGGTGGATGCCTTCTATACCATTTTTAAGACCTTTGGTTGGGTTTGCGCTAAGATGGTATGGTGATAGCGAGTGGCAATTGTAACTAAAAAATTTTTATTCTGCTCGTCCTCTGAATAAAGGGGAGTGTGTGTTGGGGAGGCGTAGAAGCATGCAACAGCATTGTAACAAAATCTTAATGGGATTTAAAATTCATTACGTCTGAAAACGTTTTTTGAACAATGGCAGGAAACACCGATGGCGAGCTAAGGAAGTGTTTAAATAGCATCAAGGAGCAGGAATATACGGAAAAGATGATGGAGTTTTGACAAGGTTTCCCTAAGGTAGACCCCAACTATGGACTCTATTTCCTCGTGAGAATCCCCTGTCGCTGAACACGTGAACCGGACGAAATCAGTTTGATCAGGCGTTTCCGAGAGACATCAAAACACGTCATTTTGCGATATTTTATCGAGCTTTTATCTCGGTATAATTAGTTATACTAAGTCGGACCTGACTGGCCAGATAAGTCAGTTTTAACATAAATAGGCCTTTTTTCATCGTTCAGTCTTAAATTCAACGTTTGTGGACAAAGAGTAATTAAGAGTTTTCGTTCCACCGATTAGAATAGGTATTATTCCAGCATACCTTTAGCGTTTCTGTGAGGGCGTCAATTTCTATTTTAATTAGTGTAGGGAACACGTTATCTACGGACTCACGGCTAGGTCGCATAGCACCTCACCTAAGAACTTCCGGAAGACTCAGGGAAGACTGGGGGTTAGTAACCACCAGAAGTTCGCGGGAATTTCGTGGCTTGCCTTGGACTCAGAAACATGGCCGATGACATGGCCGCCAGCGAAGTGTTTACGACCTTTAGAGGCGACGTGCTTTTCTTTTCTCTTTTAAATACGTGCAGCAACGATGAAAACTATATTGAAGTTCAAATCTTCGGCTTTTCTAAATCTTCCAGATCCTTCACAAGAACTGCAAAGAAACTGTTGCCCCTTGGAATTTTAGGATGCAAACTAGAACTCGTATCTGCAAAATGTTTGATGAACTCAACCACAGGAATGTACCAGCCTTTTATTTTGCTACGCCAGATTCGTATGCAGCATTCCAGAACACAGAAGTTGCATGTATTGCTTTTAGAAGACTATGACTCGGTTATTCTGCAAGGCAGTTGTGAGATAAGTCACGTCTCACCAACACAGAATATTGAATTTTATTTTTGTGATGGCCCCACAGTTTGTTGGAATTTTGAAGGGGTTATGTATTTTGCATGCTATGATGCCGTTCTTGAGAAGTTTACAACTGATTCTGTAACGGTTGATAACTCTATGGATGAAAGATCAGGTGTGGAATTTACTGTCTTCTGGTGTGGATTATTAAGAGGCCAAGTTGTTTCCATGGGAGTAAAATCAGAAATGACAGATGATGCCAGCACCTTAAAAAGATGGACATGTGTCAATTATATTCTTAAAGATGTTCAAGAAGTCTCATTGGTTCCAAATCTGTATGTTCCCATAGCAACATGCTGCCATGCAAGAGAACCCTTAAATGTAAGGGAATTTGGGGGTAATTCTGCATATGATAATGTGAATGTGTATTTAGCAACAAACAGAGGACAGCTCCTAAGCTTTGTGAATGGAAGGCTCAAAACCTACTGGCAGTTGCCATTTAAGGACCCTTGCAGAATGTGGATTCTGGAGGTAACAAATATACTTTTGCAGTAAATGTTTTGAACTTATTTTGAAATTATAATGTTTGATCGTGTACTCTGATTGTCTGGCAGAGGGTAGTCTAATGGAGACTTTTGTCAGTCTTAGCGACTAATGTTTCGGCAACCTTATTGGAAATTATCATTAGACTTGTTGAAGAGTTATTGTAAGTTGGGAGGGGTTTTTTAAACCTCAATCACTGCAGCCAACAACATGCTTAACATTTAAGCTTTTTTAATGAGTGGTCAGTTTGCTGTTCTTTACTTCAGTGTGTTTCACAGATTACCTTTCTGACCCAGACTCACAGAAGCTGCAATGTTGGTATCTTTGATACCTGTAGCAGCCTGTGATCAGAGTGAATTTCTTTTGTAATTTTTTCTCACTGAAATTTAGTGAAAAAGAATGCTGTGCAGAATATTTCAAGGCTTCTATCACAGTTCTTACATAACCAGTTTTGTAATCAGGAAGTCAATGTTTTAAGCCCTTACCTGCTTTTTATTTGATTTATTCATTGGTTGTCTGAAGTTCAGCTTCTTGGCTGCGTTGTGCACATAACCCAGTTGGATGTGCCTCAAGCTAGATCCCATCAGGGTAGTGACAATTTAAGATATTTATTTACATATTGAAAATTACTAATTTGTAATCATTTGGATATTATTCTATTTCAGCTTACTCTAGCTGAGGTGATGGTAATTGTAGCATCAAAATCCAACAGGATTGCTTTGATTGACTGCAGAAAGAAGCAGGTGAGATTTAGTTAAAATTTACTCAACTTAAAAATGCTCACACTCAGTTTAATTTACTTGTATGTAGCACTGTCTGAAGGCTTAATAATAAAACACTTTAATTGGTGAGAGAAGTTGGTTTTTCTGTTAGTGTTAAAGAGTCTAATGGGCATTTGAAATCAGAGAACTTTCTAGCTACTATGCAGAACTCTGTGACTAAATTTCATGCCAGAATGTATTTGTTTCTAATTGGGTATTATTGATGGCTGTCTAGTAACTTTGGTGAGGTTTATAACAGATTTATTTTAGTTGGTTTCCACCCTTCCTTGGTTTATTTGGTAAATAAAAAACACAAATATTAAATAAATGTTATGGCAAGGTATGATCACTGATTATGAGCAGCGTTGCACCTGTACAATACTGAAACAATTGTTATTAATTATAGTTTTTTTTGACAGGTTTTGAAGGAAAGGGAGGAGGCTGCTTTTGTTCTTACAGATGACTTCTTAGAAAATGGAAATGAGCAAGTTCTTTTACTGCCTCCAAATCTCACCATTTCTGATAGTAAGGGTTTCTTGTGCATGATTAAATGGTGTGATATTTCATAAGCATGACTGCCACCATATAAAGAGGGCTGCATTTTAGCTCTGGTTAGGTCGCTGTGTCATGTTCTTGCAGCAGATACTGAAGTGGTCACAGTGCTCAGGAGTATGAAATAACAGTTAATTTTTATCTTTCATTAAAACCTCATGAAACCGATGAGGTGTACGTCTTTCCACCCAGGAGTATAAACAGTCCTCTGGTTCCAGCCAGTTATCAGAGAAAATTGACAAATTGCATGGGGTGGGTGGTGCTTTGCTAGTCATGTACCAGGCCCCTCTCCATTGAAGGGTGGATAACACTATCCACAGGATAAATCTCTATCTGGTGGACAGTACAATACTTTTTGTTAACACTTATCTGCTGGATACCAATTTATCTGTTGGTATTCACTCTTTGAACAGCTGGGCCCAGCTTCTCATCTAGGTCCATGAAGTGTTGGGAATATTAATTTCTCCACAGCAATCAAGTGGCAGCCAACCTCCAGGCACCCAGGATGTGCTCTGGTATTAAAAGACCACTGTTGTGCATAACATCACATATATAGGTCATTGTGTTGCGCTCTAGGGTGAATTAGTTCACTTTCACAGCATCTCTCTCCACCCAGGAGTAATGAATGAGTGATAGGGAACTGTAGGAGAACATTGACATAATGAGTGTGTGTGTGTGTGGAGGGGACTAGGGACCTGCTATGGACTGGGTCCCATCCTGAGGAAGTAGCAAAACTCTTGGTTGCTTTATGTCCTGTGGAAAACCTGGAATAAGATTTAGCATATATTGTTTCATTGAATTTTACATGACTTTCTCTCTTTGATCTCTGTTGGTACCTCATAATTTCTTGCCTTCCTGAAGAAGATAAATGATAAAACTTTCCATTTTTTTCTTTTCAGCTGGAGAGTTTTCCAAGTTTTATTTGTTAGATGTTACACAAGGAATGGTGGCCATTGAAAGCAATCAGGTAACTAGTTTGGAAAAGAGAGCAATTTAATTTTATGGTAAAGAAAATTGTCTTAGATTTGATGTCTTCACAATAACTTCATCATTCAATTAAATTGATTTGAGTTCCATTTTGTTTGGATTTCAAAACAATGCCAGTTTTTTATTGTTTTGTTAAATGATATCTTGATTCAACAGTAAATAACCATATTCAGTTGAGTAGAATGCTATGCTGTTCTAGGTGGTCATCAGATAGTTAATTGATCTGGTTATTTGCAGAATTCACCTTCTGCCCAATCACAAACAGTAACAGACTCGCTGCAGAAAACTGCAAGTGCACTGAGGACAACCCTACAGGTTAGCTTACTTGTACCTTTAAGATAAACTTCCAAGCATAACAAGAAAGACATTTTTGACATAAAGGTATTTCTTCTCCTTTATTCTCTCCCTTTTTTTAGTTTCCTTTTTTTTATTTCTCCCCACCCTATCCACTCTACATAAGACTCTTCCTTTTTCCTGCTGCTTCTTGTTTTTTGTTTTATTTTTCTCCATCCTTCTCAGCCACCTTCACCTGTTTGTTATCCCTAACCTACTATTTTTTCATTCTGTCTGTCTCTCCTGGTTTGTGCTCAACATGGTTCTTTCTCCTGCTTCTCTTCCTCTTGTTACTCTCCTACTTTCAATTCTTTGCCCCCTTTGGTGCTTTCCATTCTCTGTACACTCATGTTTTCCTTCCTCTTCTGTGTTTACTGCTAATTCTACTGCTTATTCTACTCCTTCTCTAAATATTCGTGGTGAAAGTGACATTTGTGCTTCTCTAAACTCTTTCATTGTAGGCCAGGGGATCTAGTTTACGTGAGGCTAAAATGGAATTAAATGAAAAACTGAAAATGGTGGAACACTGTTGTAAAGTATTGAAAGACATAACTTGTCCCTCAGGATCAAGCAAGAATGAGAAAAGGAAAAAGGTTTGACCCTTGATACAAGATTTGATGAATGAGCAGCGTGAATGGACATAACACCCTTATGAAGGATGATAGCAATAGCATTAATGATAATAATGATGATGTAATAATTTTGATGATGATAACCACAACACTAATGATATTAATAAAGATGATCATAATGATAATGATGTCATGTTAACAAACCACAGGGTTTTTATTGATAACAACCAATAAATCTTAACTTTTCACCCATTTTATCAGTCATGGTTAGTAGAATATTGATTTATTAATTACCTTAACTGTTTTTAGTTAACAAGATGTCAGAAATAATAGCTTAAATTTATTTTCTCTTTAAGGCTTCAGGTCTCCAGTGTCTCTTGGAAGGGGATCTTGGAGAAGGTAAATGAAATAATGGTTTGTTTTTCAGCTATTAGACCACTTGGAAAAAAAAGAAATTTGAATATATTGTTGTTCTTTACCCTTTTGTGGTCAATGTGTTTCAAAAGAAATTTACACAGAATCTGAAAAAATTACAATTTTTGCTCTGCTGTTGAAGCAGCTTTATTTGCTGTTTCTTGTGGAGAAATATGTGGGCTGTGTTGTAATTTGGCTTTCTCTAACTTGTTTTCACAGTCAAGGCAGACTTGAGTGGCCCCCTGAGTTCAGAGCCAGGATCAGCCCTGAATGTCAAGGAAATATGGCAGCGTATCTTGTATGACCAGTGGATAATAGGTGTTGATGTAGAGAATATTGGTGCAAGGTAAAAACTGTTATACAATTCCATATGGCCATTTGAAGAAATGGGGATAACTGTAAGAGCACTTCACTTTGGGTAGAGAGTTCTGGATTTCAAGACAAGGAGATGTTATGCAACACAAACTTATCATCACTTTTTCTTACTAAACATTTTAGGGCTGTATGTGATCTCACAATTGGACTTGTGAGCAGCCAGACTATGGATACTTCCTATTCATCAAAGACTGTGTACTGTAGTGATCACAGATGTCATCATCAACATCCAAAGAAAGAAGAGAGTTCAGACTCTGTCCAGTCTCCAATCTGGAAGAAGAAAAAAGTGGAACATTCTCAACCTTTGACTGATCTCCAGGAGTTGTCACCAAGTAACCAAACCAGATTGACAGCTGTGTGTTCCCTACCAAGATTCACATTGTCAGACCGTTGTCCCATGTCTGTTGTGATGACATGGAGAAGTTATCATGGTAATGGAAGTATTGAGCAGCATTCCATGCACTGTGGACATGTAACATTGTGTGCAGCACAGGTTATGGATGGCAGTCTACAAGTGAGCAGAAACTTGGATTCCAAATCATTTCATCAAGATATTGCAGCCCTGAGATCAGTCTCAATTGAAACAGAGGTAATGTTGTTGCAACTCATTTTCAATGCTTCTTTCCTCAACCAGAGGATTATTCAATGATGGAGTTTGTGCCAAGATATAACACCTAAGGGAGCTGTCATTTCTTAGAGGCAGGAGGGATGGCTAGTGCCTCTGTTTTTTTACCAGGACTGGTGAGGTTTTTATTTTCCCTCTCCAAATTTCCCGCAGAAAAAAACTAACTCTACCCCTCATGTGTTCCAAAACCTTCTGACCCTCCCCACACTAAGCTTAAATTTTTGGTTATCCTCCCATTCTTAGTTGCATTAAATGTAATGATCCTCCCCCCCCTCCATTTGCACCAGCCATTCTCCCCCCCCCCCCCCTCATAAATGACAGGTCCCTAGGACTCAAACTCCTTACCCTCTGCTTTTTCACTTTCTGACAAAAGGTCCTGCCTTAAGACATCCCATTACCCCTTATACCCGAAGAACTTAGGTCCCAGACGAAAGGAGCTTACAGATCCTATCTATCCTTTGAAAGACAAACCTAACCTTGTCACAATCTCTCTCTTATTCTTGTTTCAGTGTTTCACTTCAGTTGTAAGTTAATGTATTTGCAATTTTTCCCCTCAAGCTCTTATTACAAGGCAGTATTTCACATCCCCACCATATGATTGCACTTCTGAAGAGTTCAATCAAAGAGGTGCCAGTTGTACAGAGAGAACCTGGAGACCACAAGGACATTTTTGGCCAACTCATTTCTGTTCTTTGTGAGAATGGCCCTTTACGTGGCACGGGAATCGTTCTAAAAGATGAGCTTCAAAGGGGAAAAGTAACCCTTATTACCAGGTAACTTCTTTCAATTGTTTATTTGTTGTTAAGAGGCCCTCAGCATAGCCGCAGGTCGCCCTCAGCATAGCCGCTGGTCACCCTCAGCATAGCTGCAGGTCGATGAAAATTTGCTTTTTGCCTTGAATTTCTCAACTGTCACGCAATCTGGAGGTGTCTTCCCAAGTTTTTGTAAAATGAAGTGAACCTTATAAAAAATGTTGAAGTGAATTTTTAAATGGTGAGTGAGAGAGAGAATGAACGATAAATGAAAGTAACGAGTAAGCAACGATTGAATTTTTAAGCAGCGTTTCGTTTTTCAGAGGGTGCAAATTATTCAATTTAAAATTAGCTCCTGAAACAGTTTCTGTTTCCTTGCTTTATTTCTAACACTCTTTCCTTTTCCGTCAATGTTCTTCTAAAGTCGTAACATTTCTTCAGCTGTCATACATTGATTAATTATTTGCTCAAACTTGCACTTCCTCGTGAAATACCTTTTTTAAAAGTGCTTCAATAAAATTCATTTTCTCATAGAAACAAGAATCAAGTATTCTTGCTCCTACACAGACTTCGGCAAATCCTCCCAGACGATGTGCGTATTTTAGCGGATCCTGAACTGGACTTTACTCACGTTAAGAACAGTCTGAGCGCTATAAATCAGGAGATTACAAACTTGGAGCAGAATCTTCGCAACATGCTGCAGAACCCAAACAAATCCCATCCAGGCCCACTCGCCAGCAACGAGCGTGGCCTTCTACGCGGAAGCGACGACAGTGATAGCATTGCAGTTCTAAGGGAGAGTTTTGAACGGAAGAGGGTCAGGGAAATGACACAAAATGAAGGGCTAGGTGAAATGTGTGATTTTGAAACATTTTGGGATGATGTTGTCAACGATCAATTGAGAGTTGATCAAGCTGTTGCAGAAGTCTGAGGCAGTAGGACGAGTCTAGGTCGCGAGGGTCAATTATGTTTCTCTTAAGTAATTTGGTAATGTAAACTGAGTTGATAACGTAAATTGGCCACCGTTAAGACTTTCAAAGCTGACGTTTCGAGCATCAGCCCTTCGCTAACTCGAGACGTCAGCTCTGAAACTCTTTACGGTGGCCAGCTTACGTTATCAACTCAGTTGGCAATGCCAAATTACCATTACCATGTGGTACTCCCACCGACGCAGCAACACAGTTTCTTTAGAAACTTACCACTATTTTTCTAGGGAAAAAATACACAACCACTCAAAAAAATTATCTATGTACAAACGAATTTATTTTATTCGCAAAGTATGTAGTATCACACTCAGATATTAAAAATAATGAAACTACCTGAATTCCCAGGGATTCTCCCATAGTATGGCCCTCAGTCTTTTTTAGACCCTGGTGATTTAGAGTCTACAATTACACGAGTTTTTACAAACCCTCACCTTAGGGAAAATAAATATTCTTAGTGATCCAGAAGATTCGAATAAGTAGTGATGGATTACATTTTAAAGGAGAGTTGTAAAAATAAAACCAAAGTAATCTTGAGGCGTGGCACGGGAAAACGCGGATGAAAAAGTCATGATTGGTTTCCATTTAACACCTGATTGGTTGAGATAATAGCGTCCTGTTTATGAACCAATCACGTCGCGCAGTACCAAAAAAAAGGAATCCTAGATTACTTTCAACACCCAATCAAAACTGCTCTCACCTGAAGTCTGATATCCCAAATTATTTGCTTAACTTTTGAGTTCCACAAGCTAACTTCAAGGAAAAGACTTGCAGAGGGCTAAATAACTTATTTAATGTAGTTAGGAAATGTGCCAACGGGTGACAATGTCCCTGTTGAATTAAACGTTCCATTCTCCTGGACAGCAAAATATACACAGAGGGACACAACAGCTTACATGCAGAAAAGAACTCGTCACACTATGTACATGAAGAAGCTGTAATTTTCTTCAAAGCAATAAGCCGTTATTTAGGGATGGACCATCAGAAAAGCTGGTGGGAAAGACTTCACACCTAGGAATTTTTCGACGATATCTCTTCCACGACGTTTTTGAAAATGGAATTTTGTGTGCGATTTTCGAGTTTCAAGCGTTGATTTAACACTTACGAAAGATTTGGGTACGAGGTTAAATTTTCTTGGCAAGGTTTTTAGCACTTACGTCTATCCCCGAGCCAACTAATCCCACACAACATAACGTCTCCAATAGTCCATCCTATCTCATTCGCCATTTACACAACGATATTCAAGGTGAACAAACATTAAATGTAAATCGAACCTTAAGAAAAGTTTATCCGCTATGTGTCTCCATGCACCATTTGTAAGCATTTTGGAACATCTGAAGCCAAGGTGATGCTTTCAGTGAGTCCTGCCAATCAGGCGGCATCCAAGGCCACTGCCACAACAATGTACATCTCTCGGGATGAGGCATCGTCGCCAGATGTCGGCCATCCGGAGAGCACAGTCCCGCCATACCCTGCGGGGATCCGTTGGGATTCTGCGGGTACTGAGTGGTTGGAACACCGTCGTCATCCACGAAGCACAGGGGAACTAGCTTGTTGGTAGTGACATCCTGAAGCACACTGTCGTTGCGGAATTGGATTCGTCCTTCACCGTGTGCAACCCAGATACCAAGGACAGACCCCTCCATACCACGGAACATCATGGCTGGACTGGATTGGATGGAAACCGTCACGAAACGAGATTCAAAGCGTTCTGAAACATTGTGAGTAAAGCAAACACCCTGATTGGATCCTGTCGTATGGGCATCCCGCCCCACCCAGCCCAGCAAGCCCATCAGCTGACAGCCATTGCATACTCCCAAACTGAAAGTGTCTTCCCGGGAAAAAAAGGCGTCTAACTGTGAGCGCACAGTGCTGTTTATGTTACACACTGCAGCCCAGCCTTTTGCGGAGCCAAGCACGTCTGCATAGCTAAAGCCACCCACGAACACGGCACCACGGAATCCATCCAGCTTCATGGATCCATTGCAGAGGTCATGCATGGTAACATCCCATGCTTCAAACCCTGCCATGTGAAAGCTTGCCACCATTTCTCTGTCGCCATTGCTGCCTTCTTCTCGTATAATGGCTACTTTAGGACGGACATCACCCAGTGGAGATACAGGAACAGGTTTGAATGACAGTTTGTAATCTGGTGCGTGTCTCTTTCGAAGACCAAATTCCTCTTCCTGGACACACCGTGGATTTGTCTGCAATCGCTCGAGCTGAAAGCTTGTGGCCTCCCAGACATCTCGTAGATCAACCATGTTCTGCTCCAGCACGAGCTCGCCTCTGACCCGAAGGGAAATCATTGCATCCTCTCCCACTCCGACAGCCTTTCCTATCTGCAGGCAAGGAACATCCTTTGCAAGGAAAGCATTCATGACAAACTCAGTTTCGTCTTCCTTTACCTCCACCACAATTCCCAGTTCTTCAGCGAAAAGAACATCGGCCACCTTGCTCACCGTCGGATTAAAGTTGTCTTGGCATGGGATGTTAATCGACAGGCCACAATTTCCAGCGAAGGCCATTTCCAAGAGGGTCGTGACCAGTCCCCCATCACTTACATCGTGGCCAGAGCCGATTCTTCTCTCCGATATCAGCTGTTGAGTTGTTCTGAACGCGGCTTCAAAAATCTGAAATGGTATTCCTCAATCATTTATCATCGTAGAGGAACACAACGATACAACACTATCGTCACTTATAACGAGTTGAAGATGCAAACCTTTTCGTCTTCGTTGCGACGTTCAGGTAATTAAAACCGCCAGGATACAAACGTCACTAAATTCTACGCTGGATATTCAGATCACCCCCGGATGGTGCCGTTGATCGGCGAAAGCTTTTAATCTCAACATTACTTCTAGGCCCAACTCGAACTCAAATGTTACCACTTGTGTTTTATGCATAAAACAAGCCCCAAGGGTTTGAGATTCATCTTACCTTAGCGTTATCTAAATCAGGAGATTCGCTGCCAAGCTGATTGTAAACCTGTGCCAGGGCACTTCCTCCAAGTCTGTATCTAGAGTCGCTGCCAAATTTGATCCACAAAAGGTTTCCCTTCCCATCTGGAATCTTCAGATCTGGGGTGACTGTGGCACGAATGTCAGGACAGGCAGCATACACTGAAATGACCAGCGACCCCGGAGATTTGACTGTATCTTGACCAACCCTTGCAGCCATGCTGAGGGAATCTTTCCCTCCATCTACAGCAACACCCAGGGATGCCATCACATCACACATGGCTGCGCAAGCATCATACAGAGCAGCTCCCTCGCCTGGTAGTTTGGCAGGCCACATCCAGTTACCACTGCATTTAACATCCTGGCACAGGAGAGAAGATGTTGCACATAGTTTGAACAGTAGTTAGGATATGAAAAGGTTTGTTTGATGTCTATGTTCAAAAACCACGCTTTGCACCCAGATGACATAGACTGATGTCAGGATAGAGGATATTTAGAAAATTAAATCAGCATTCAAGCCAAATGTCCCACAATACGCCGCAGTTTATTCCAATTCGTGTGGCATGAAGCAACTAGGAGTATTACCACTCCCACCTGAATGGGATGCCAGTCCTTTACAAGGTTACCCCCCACTAGTCCCCTCTCCCCCTCCACCCCCGAATTCCATCAGGTTTCCATGGCAGTTTCTCGACCAGCATGCCTGGCGCGTTTCGTAAAAGGGCGAATTTCACTCGCAGAATAATTTCACTTGTGTTGCAACTTGTAAAATCGACCTCTCTTGTCTTTGTGGGTTTAAAAAGTGTTCTGTCTGCATCTTTGATGTCAATCTCATTAAATAAAAATCATCTTCCAGTCTGACAGCTACAATTCTTCCATAATCTCTTTGAGAGGCCATTATCACACAGAAAGAAAGAAGTTCTTTCTGTCTTTCTGAAAATGGCAGGAGTAGGGAATTTCTTGACCAAAGTAAACGTCCTGATCTCAAGATGTCCGTGAGTCCAAGAACAGAAAGTAAAACCTTAAAGAGAGGTCATTCTGTGGAATTCAACTCACTATTTCAGTTATTCTGGGAAGCTTTCAGGTTGAATGGTTCACCTAAAATTCACCATTCAAAGCATCTCACTTCCTGAGATTCTAACGAAGGTCTAAGCTCGACACATCAGTTTTAGAAACTCTTTACGTTGGCAATGCACATTATCAGCTCAGTTAATAAAACCAAATTAAAAGAAAAACAGATGACTAAAAAGATTAAAAGAATTCGAGCTCTGTCGTTGCGTTGAAAGATTTCATTCATATATTACAAGGCTGGGAAGACGAAAAAGTCTGAGCTTTTCGCCAGTAATTTCAAGTTTCTTCAAGTTGTAAAGCTTACCTTCAAATCTGATACTTTAGCAAAAACCAAGTTGGTAAGTGCTTCTCCCACAGCCATACGTGCGCCACATCCTGGGTCAACGAGACCTTTGATTGGTTGTTCCCCTATTGCGGTTGCTGAGCCCACAGTGTCAAAATGCGTCAGCGCGGTAACCGCCACGTCGGCCACAGGGGTATGTAAGGGACCCACGCATTGTTGCTGGGCAACCAGACCAGTCACACTGCGGTCAACCTTAAAGAGCAAACGGAATGTTTCACCTACGATATAAGACAACAGAACGTAACTAAAAAGTTGGGACGCTCTCCAGGTTCTGTGACATTGAGGAATTTTGCAACTGGTTTCAGTTTCTTAGTGACAAGTTTAAGTATAATCTCCTTGGCGATGAACGTAACTCAACATGAAAAACTTTAAAACTTTACTCCCAAACATTACAACGCATATTATCCTCTATACATTTCCTTAGGGCATTGACAATAAAAAATTGTTTAACAATCCAGAATTTCTTTGATTGGCAATCATTTCCTAGATTCTCATGCCTTCAATATGTGATTCAACAGTGACACTCAAGGGTGAAACTGAATACTGGTCACTCTTAGGGGTAAAAGGTTTCAAGCAACAACAATTCACAACACTATCACACAATGACATTATATTACAAAACTACAGTCTACCCTGTCGTGGAAATAATTTTGTCCAAGATAGTGCTTGTTTTAGAGCCACGATTTGCATACCTTAAAACTTATGGTAAAAACAATATCAGCAAAGCAATGTGTAGCTGAGTTTGTAACAGAATATTAAATCCAAAAAATTCTCGGGAAACCACCCTTCTTTCTTGGAAGCATCAAGATTGAATGATACACATATATTCATCAGTCAAAACAGCCAGCTTCCAAAATATAAAACCAGACAATACAGACAATACAGACAATACAGCTAAAAAATACTTTTTGTATACCATGTATACATTCTTATCACATTCATCCACTGGATGAAAATGAATAACAATAACCAGCATATACTGTACAATGATGTACGATGTTTTTATTATATTGATTAATAAAAAAGAAGAAGAAACCCTACCTTATTTGTAAGATATCTCTTACTGGCAACAGCTGGCAGACGTAAAACTCTTTCCAGCATTTCTTTGACTGTGAGTTCAGGTGGTATACATAATGGAACTAACTTTGACTTTACATGTTCAAACTTAAAAACCTGTGAGAGGAAGCCATGTGCATAAATTGCAAATATCCAGTAGTCTACATAATAATTATAGATTCTCCATCATTTTCCACTTGGGGAAAATCATATCTACATTTCATACATTGAAGCAAATAATGAAGAACATCATAAATAAATTACAAGTTTCTTTAATTTTTACTTAAGTGAACTCAATTTCCAAAAAACCTACAAGCTGAATATAAAGTTATAAGTTCCTCTTAAAAGAAAAAAAACTGGATGTGGTGTACTGTGAACTAGTCTCTCTTGGCCCAGCTCAGTTATATTATTAACAAGCAGACTGTTTCCTTGGTTACACCCCTTAGAGATGGACTACCTTTCTTGGCATTTTGCCGAGTACAACTTCAAGTTCAAGGTCCACAGGATGTGTGGCTATTCTCTGTCTTTTGCTTGGGATACCATTTTCCTCTGAACAAGGCCCATTCTTTGAGTCAGTATGAGGTTCATCTTCAAGTACAATTTTCCCATCACCTACAAATTTTGGGAAAACAATTTTAAAAATGTCTGCTTGACTGAAAGCTGTTGTACATGCAAAACATTGCACAAACATTGAATGTGTTTAGAATGGAGTGTGATAAACTGTTAATTAAAAAAAAAAGGAAAAAAAACCACAGGACTACATTTAAACTATATAGTTACACAAAGTGGAAAGAACTGCAACGACACTTAAGGTAAAAATATACTCAAAACACTCAATGGATATGTTTAAAGGAACATACACCTAGTTGTCTGATTTCAAGTTGTTTGGAGTAAATGTCAAAAACAAATGGAACTGAATTAATCTGGTGTAATCACAAGTTGGCTTTACTCTCCTTTTTCCAGATCACAGAATTTATTTTCGTGGGAGGAGGAAAGAAAGAAAAACAAACTGAATGAAAATCTCACAGCAGACCAGAGCCAACAACATACTCCATCCAAATTCAGCACAGTTTAAGGCAAAAATTACGTCAATTTTCATTCCCACTTCCCCTAAAAGACATATTAGAAGTCCAACTTGTTTATCCATGCCACATCTAACCTGTTATTTCCCCTACAAAGGACACTGGCACCTTCTCCCTATCGCATATCTGTTGGAGCAGGTCTCTGTCTTGGGCACGCACCAACAAGGCATTGCTCTCCTGGTACTCAGCACCCCACAGTTCCAGAACAGAAATGGTTGGATCACCAAGAATGAAGTCTTTCACTCGAATAACAGCCCCTGCTGGTTCCGATATCTCTTTAAGAACATTACCTGAAATGTTTTGCAATGAAATAAAATTTCTTACAAATAATATTAATTTAAAAAATTAGAATATTGAATGTATGGGATGGGACTCAGAGTTCGTTTCTTCCTTCAGCCCTGATATTATCTCCCACTAATAAAGACTGCATTAACCCTTAAACTCTCAAGATCCAATAAGTAATTCTCCCTACTTACCGCCATTTTTGCTTGTCTTTAGACAGAAGTATTTGGTCTTATATTGGAATATTTCCCTCTAGCTGATAAGCTCCTCTGTTCTTGTTACTTATTTACAAGATAACAAGTAGGGATTGTAAGAAGAAGTTACATGTTTAATCACTTCTGGGAGTAAAACACTCAACAGTAATTACATGTATGTCTAGAATCATCTTTGCCACTAAAAAAAAATTGTAGATATTTTTCATTATTCAAGGTGAAGATGTTGCTTACAAAAGACATGAGAAATCCTTGTCTCTCATCAATATCTAAACTTCTACAAAACACTCATTTACTTCCAGATATCATAAAAATCTCACCATTTCCTCCAGCACCCTGATCATGTATACTACAAATCAGGTTGTCGGACCCCATCTCAATACAGGCTCTGATGGCTCTATTAAGTTTCTGTTCCATTTCAGCATCACCACGTTGAACAGCACCAAAGTCCAACTCTGATTCATTGTCTCCTTGAACCTGAATTGATGACGCAGCACCACCTCCTACTCCAATACGATACACAGGCCCACCGACTTTGACAACTTCCATTCCTTTAAAAGAAAAGTAATGTGTTATATTTGTTTATGTTGGTAATACTCCCTGATCAAACCTTCTTCAACAGTTTCTTTTTCTGACATGTGTTATATGTTGAGCACATTGTTGTAAGTACTACCACATGGATAGGGCATGTCTTTCTGAAATAAACATATAGTCATCTGGCACCTTGGTCCCAGTAATTGCAGTATGATAATCATAGCTCAGGACACAGGAACTTTCGACAAGTCTAAGAATTATTTCTGGATATATGATTACAAATATGTGGCACCCTCAAATAAAAATTGTATACCTTAAGTAAAACCAAAAATTCAATAAATCCTTCAGCAGCTAAATAAAGAAATACATGTATAGTATCCCCAGTTGCTTTATGCTTTGAAAACTGGGCTGAGCTCTGGAAACTTTCAGGATCAGTCTCACAAGCAGACTATCCCTTTGGAGCTGAATTTAACCCTTTAATAGAATGACTAGCATCTAATTTCTCCTCACAATATCACCCCACAAAATCACCCATAAAGGTCACAAGAAAAAGGAAATGATCACTGATGATAGAAGCTCCAGATTGTTAAACAAATTCTCCTTGTCAGTACCTTTAGAAATGTATTAAGAACTGTATGGAGAATACATCTACTGATATTAGGGTGTGTAGAGGGTTAAACTTACCTTTCTCAGGCTGCAGTTTAGTCACATTCTCTCCATCAATCATACCAATACCACCACTGAACATGATTGGTTTGACCCACTCACGTCGCTGTTTGTTTGGTAGCATCATACCAAATGACCTGGCAAACCCAGCCAAGACTGGTTCTCCAAATTTATTGCCGTAATCTGATGCTCCATTACTGGCCTCTACTGCAATCTCAACAGGAAGAGCCATGTTGTTTGGATACACAAATTCTGCATCTTCCCAGGGAAGTTCATAACCTGACAACGAAGAACAAATAATTACATATAGTTGCAAGGGAAATTGAGATCTTGGTTTGAGACAGCTTATGTTTATTTTGCATTGTTTTCCTCAGCACGAAGTGAAAAAAAAATCCTGATCAGATCTGCTCCACCTGCTCAATCCCATGAGTAAATAGGAAGTTTCTCGTTAACCCTTTTAACTCCCAAGATCCGATTTTCAATTCTCCTCTCTAGCTGCTACACATTTCCTTGTAAATAAATTGCAAGAATTTAGTGTTAGATCGAAACTTCTAACTTCTACCTGATAAGTTTGAGTACTCTCATTAGATGATAGTTGAATAATGTGTGGATGTTATGGGGAGAAGTTACATGTTAATCACTTATGGGAGTTAAGGGTTAAAAATATCAACACATCATTGAGAAAATGCGCAATGAGGATAAAAAAAAATAACCAGGCAAATTGTAAGGAGAATAAATTATAAAATCTAGGAAGCAATAGGGTAAGGCTACAAATGAATTCCAAACTTCATAATTAAATGTTCTTGAACCATTTACTGTCTTATACAGTATTCTCCGTTATTTTGAACTAATAAAGCAATCTTTTCACCAGATGAATATTCAAAGATTCCAAATGATTTTAGGCAATAAGAAGTGGTATTAACCCTTTAACTCCCAGACCAAGTTTGCAATTCTCCTTACTGTCAACCATACAATTCTTATGACGTTAGTTCAGAGAATTAAGTATTGGGGATTAACTAATTATCCCCAAATTGATATTTTTCTTTATTCTTGTCACTTATCTGATTGATATTGTATTGACATTGTAAGGAGAAATTCTGTCTTGGTCACACATGGGAGTTAAAAGGTTAAAGGTGTGAATTTTAACAGTTATTGCCTGAAAAGGAGAACATCTGTATCACAAATATCTCTCATGCATGAATCCAATTCAATGATCTTAGTCTCAAATTGCTCAGTGCTTGGAAAATTTACCCTAAAAAGACAAAAGACCTTAGGTTCATCTCCCTTTGAGAACAGTTTCTTTTCCTGAGCACACCCCATCACCTTTCAAAAAGACACAGACATTTTCTTTCTCACCTGGAATATGAAGATTGCCAAAGCAATATCCAGCTGTACCTGCAACAACATGTGCCCCACGACCAGCAGCCTGAACATCTCGGATCCTCCCTCCTGTACCAGTAGTCGCTCCTGGGAATGGTGCCACACCTACCAGTAAAAGAAGACCTCCAAGTTAGCTTTAGTTTAATACAGTTGATTTTACCACATATTTTTTTTTAAATCATAGGTCAACATTAATAATTACACAGAACTTCACCCAAATATTCTTCACAATTTCCTACAAATGTTGAATCATCAACAAGACAGTAAAAGAACTTTTTAATGCTTTAGTTACTGCCAGTTAAACCTTTTTCAAAGTACAAACAAGAATTTCAAGTACTGCATCATTGGCATCTGGATGAAGTTAAAGTCTGTGGAGCATGGTAAAGTTTAAGTCCTTTGAAAAGATGTCATTTCTAACCTGTGGGAAAGTTGTGTGTTTCAGCAGTGAAGATGATGTGCCTCAGACACTTGTGCTTCAATTGAAACGTGGCAGCTTTCTTACAATCTTGGGGAAGAAGCAAGGAGACCTCAAAACCAGTAATCGCACTGAAAAATAAGAATGGCTTATTCTGAATTCCTCTCTGACTTATCAAATTTACCATGTTTATCAGTTAGTCATTAATTGTGTAAGAGTTACCAAAATTCTATTCTAAACAAAACTTCACCCTTTACACCCTGACATCAGAATGAATATTCTCCATACTGTTCTCTAGACATCTCCTATAGTGCTGGTAAGGAGAATTTCTTTACTAATAAAGAACTTCTTAAGTTGGTGATCATTTTCTTTATTCTCATGACCTAAATGTTTGATTCAGGGGTGATACTGTAGGGAGAAAATAAATGCTAGTCACCCTTCCTTATCACGCAATAAAAATTCTTTGTTTCTCCAATCTTCCATGCGACATCATTTTGAGTACAAGCTTATTAATACCTTTTCTTGTCATTTATTTGATAAATAACTCAGAGAAAAACTGTTGTAGAATGTAAGTAAAATTTGGGCCTAACTGCAAAATACCCTGGCACTAATTTTCATCAGAGGGCCAAAACAGTGTTTTCGTTAGATACCCCTCCTTCTTTGAAGCATTTACATCACTCAAATGGTCATAAAATAATGCTGGGTATTTTTCAGTTATTCCAAAATTTTTGTTTGTATTTGCGTCACTGTCAGTACCTGCTATTGTCACTAAATTTAATAACATTGTTGTTGTTGCTTGTTTCCTGTGTTTTCATCACCATTTTAAACAAGGAGTCTTCCACATCCTGTCCATCAACTGTCAATCTTCCTTTAAAGAACCAATGGCGTGAATGCTCACTGTTTGATTGAGCCAAATCAAAACACTCCACACTGGTTGGATTTCTTTTCACTTTCTCTTGGAATAATTTAGTGTAGTAATCCAGATCCCACTCATCGAATGCAAGTCCAAGATCCCGGTTCACTTTTTCCAAAGCCGTACGGCCCTCGGCCATTAAATCAACTTCATAGCATCTCTCTGGTTTGACATTCACTCTAAAACTCGTCAGTGGCTTCTCGTAACGACATTCGGTCATTCTGTCATGAAGCTTAGCGACAAGCGCATTCTCCTCGTCTTTCGTGATGCCTTCCGTGTCAGTCCTGTCTTTTGGTGTGACATGAATCAAATATCGAACTGATTTTTCGATGCGGTCGATCCTTTCCAAACCAATCGAACGACAAATAGAGACTGCGTTTGTCGACCAAGCTGTTGAAAAATTAAGCCTCGGTCCAATTTCAATCATTACTTTGTAACCGAGTTCTGGGGCTTTAGATTCATCCAAAAACGACCTTCGACCAACATTTTCCAATTCGAAAGAGTTCGTCAACAACCACAGCAAATTCTTCGATTCAGCCTCGTCTAGCTTGTTGTTTCCTTGTATACTTACGTTAAAACATATTTCTGTCGATAGGTCTGTTACATCCAACCTAGCAGACGCCGATTTTAACTCAGAAATCGTTACATCATGTCGTCCAGAAGACAACCCAGGAAACCTGTAGAATCGTTCAACATCATCCGCCATTTTGCATGCTGCCATGTGCTGCAAACGTCCACGTGACTTGTTTGAAATTCGACTCACTCGCGCCAAACTTATCCTGTTTCAGTCCTTCCCAGCGAAAAAAGATCTGTAAAAGACTGGGTTACACAAGAAGCTTATGATCAACTTTTACTGCATTATCACCAGGTTAAGACAAATTCAGTTCGCATGCAACATGAAAATCACTTTTATCACTTAAACATACCCCAAAGATTTTCCCGATATGAAATAGGGCGTAATTTTTTTTCGATCTCTCGCCAAAATTCCGCAAAGTTCTTCCTTATCTTCTTAAGGAGTCCTTTTATTCGACTATCAATATTTCGAGTTGTTATATTCAAGAGGCTGCAGTAGCGACGAAAACAAGGCTTATCCAGTACAAGTAAACAAATAGCCAAGATTTCTATTCAACCATGAGTATATTTATCCAAACTCAGTGAGTTATAAACATTCCAGTGATTAAGATGTGAGTCAGAGAAGTTTCCTCTTGAAACTAAGTTACTCGGACACGTTTCAACAAAACATCGAAACACAAATAATAACTTTCAATTAGAAACGCCATATTGATGCCTCTCTGAGGATCACTATATCCTTACAGCTAGAAATGGTGTTAAATGAAAATAAAAAGTCCTTTTTTAGCTGAAGTACGATTCTGTCATGTGCACAACTTGCATGGGATTCGCATGAAATTAGGACGGAATCTTAATTAGAGCTCAATTCATTTTCACCAACACAGCAGAAAGCGCTAAAAACGCAGCAGAAACAAAACATTTCATCCTTGAATATTTGCGTAAGTATCAAGCCTTCTCTCATTCTCGCCTTCCTTTTAACGTCATCGTTTTAAAAAACTGAGTTGTATGTTTTGGTTACGCGTTCTCCAATAAAATAGTAAAACCGCTTCGTTTTGTAGTCTTTGTACTGCAACAAAAACTTTTAACTAGTCCACTAGCTAAGAAACCTTAGCTTGAATTTCTAACCAAGCTTTGTTCAGTCAGGTGTTGTTTCAGCGGAAAAACTGTGTCTTTCAATTTCGAAAAATTATAGAAATTTTTATGGTTGTTTGTACACATTTATCACGTTACTATACTACCAGGGCCACCATAGAAGCATGTATGAAAATGAACAACTTCAAACCGCGTTCCCTTGTATTTCTCCGGCCATATGTTGAGCTTTATCGATCCAGAATTCTCCGTATTGAATTATGCTTTTTCTTGCTTGGTAATCTTTTCCTTAAAGCGTAAATTCTGAATATGAAAATTATGCGGAAAATATTTGTACATCGTCCTGTTTTGGACGACTTATGCCATTCTACTAGAAAGTCGTAGGAGCGTTACGTAATTGATTCAATTATGATTAAAAGTTGCATGACTCTAGAAATTTTAAACTAAAAACCTTAATGTTGCAAATCCTCTTCTTTACTTCCTTACTATCAACTGACTTGCGGTAAAATAATTGAAAAGGTGAAATAACAGGATATATTCTGAGGCAAAATTGCACAATTTCTGCGGTAATATCTAGTGTGAATCTGATCGATGCTTAGGCTAAATCTATTGAATCACAGGAAGCGATCACGTCTTAAAACTTCCTGCAAATTTCTACTTTACGACAAAAAGAATTACGTAATTCGACAACTGAAACAAATTAAAGTGCATAAACCCAGATATAGCGAAAAATTTCGAACCTATGACAAACCAATGACTAGTTTGTTTTCTCAGGCTGACTTTTCATATCATTTAGACAAACCTCTCAAGATTTACGCAGGGTTAGGCTTAATAAAAGTCTAAGAGGAAAAAAAAACTCAAAAATGCGTTGAAGTCGAGTCTAAGTCATAAATATGTTATGTGGTAGAATCCGTCGCTTGTAGTAAAGCATTGCAATCTGAACACCGAACATACTAAAAGTATTTCATTCCGTTGCTTTGGCTGTTTCATCTTAAACAGAAATGCAACTAAGACTTAGATTTCATGTGAGTACCGATTCGGGTTTTAGCAGCCGAATCTTACAATACGTTACATAGCAAAAGCCGTTTCACTGTCATATGTGTGGTTAAAGATGGCAATCAGATTCACAGAAAACAAGCCCTTCGTGGGCCATTTCACATTTTCTATTACCTGTATTTTGTTACCTCTTCCTTCGCTTCTTTACATTACACAGCAATGCAAATGACACTGTTTTTGACCCGAATTATTTCAAGTATCGGAATCGCATACTCTTGTATTAGGCCTTGCAAATCAAACTTACAGGCCATCAAACTTTATACAGTTCTATCTTTCATGCGACGGCTCATTTTATATTCCAATTGAAAAACAAATAACATGAAACGTATAACAGTTCAAATGTAGCGGTTCATTTTCTAAAATTCGCAATGTATTTTTGGGTCGTTGTATCTCGAAAGGAATTCATTCCGCAGTGGGTACGTTATCTTTAGTCTTTATGGTTTAATCATTCGAATTGATAATTTTGCGAAACAAACAGTCTTTAAACATAGAATTCAACTGAACCATTGTTTTTGCCTCAAAAACGTGTCTTGAATGTCGCTGATTCAAAGGCAAAGTCAAAGCCGCGAAACAGCAGAAGCGGATTTTCCTTCACGCTTATTAGGTCATACATGATACGGATTCAGAACATCCCCTCTCACCACCCGACTGAAAATCTGAACAAAAAATTAATAACGAACGCAGTGAATTTTCTGAGCGCAGATGTTTCTTTTCATATTTACTAACTATTTTTTCAAGTCAAAACAGAGCATAAATGCAAAAGTTGCTTTCACGCGGTGTTCAATATCATGCCTTGAACATGATGAAGAGAGCATAAATTCCCAGCATGTTTCGCCTTCAACGCCCGAGATAGCCTACTGACTGAAAGATAAACTAACCACAAACGAGTTTTATATTTAAAAATTTTGTTTTTTTATCTCTAGTTGTTGATGCAGCATTTGATAGAGTGTGAGGGCGAAAGTCGACATGTTCAGCGACGCCATTTGATGTATTACGTAACATGCTCGCGAGCTTTCAAAGTTTCCTTGCGTTCGGCATTCGTTTGGAATAAGAAACGCTGCAATAGCTTATTTCCACCCAAAAATGATAACCTATGAATTATTGCCCACTGTTTTTCACTCGCCAATGTGTTTAGCAACATTTTCTGAGATTTAATCGGCTATGCAAAGAGACTTTGGGCTAACCTTAGCACCCCTCAAGATGTAAACTTTTTATCTTGTGCACAAAAATTACAGGACACCATCAGTTTTTTGTTTATTTCACGTTTTGATTTAATCCTCCTATAAACAAGCTAGGCGATCCATAAATTGCCAGAAATTCAATTTTTCTGTCTAAATGATCTAAGAACCAACGATGTACAGGGGGAAGAAAATATTGAAAAAGGAAAACTGGGGAACGTATGCATGTAGAGCAAAACATGTTGTGTATCAAGGCGCTCATTTCGACCGAAATTGTTCTTGCCTTCTAGATCGATAATAATTGCATTCAGGTTCATCAATATGCTTAAATAGAGATCTTGAAAAAAAAACGTACGACTTACCTGTAAACGACTTCAAATACCGAAAGATGACGATAAGGAGCATTGCCGAAGCCATCAAAAACTAGCGAGTTCAAGGTTTTATGAACATCAATCCTTCCCCAATTCTGCACCAGATTAGAATTTAACGCAGAATTCAGTTCGGATTAATACAACACTGCACAAATTTCATCTTTATTAACAAGTTTTACACAATTTTCCACTATATATTCAACTTGCCCACGTAAATTCACAGCCCCCCTTTTTCAGTTTTTTACGCCTTCATTTCAGTTTCACGCGTGCATTGACTCGTGAAAGCCAAGAACAGCCGTTTAATACCAAGAGTAGTTATTTTTTTATACATCTGAAAGCACATTCCCGACTGTATTTCATATTGCCTGGATAAATTAGAGCTATGAGAGTAAAGTATGGGAGTTTTTGGTCCGATTCTTTGATCTGAAAGTCACATTACGTAACGAGGTTGTAAGAGAGTTTAAAAAATTACGTAACATACGTTTTTACCTTAAACCATTACGCAACTTCTGTCAAAGATTTTTTTTACCAAAAAAAAATAATAAAAATTGACTACGCGGACGCACTGCTACGTTGTCGATGAATCATTCTCTGTAATTGTTTACAAGACATCTCAGTCCTTCATGTTATTGCCAAATTAAACTTGACAAAAAGGTTTAAGTAGTAGTCTATAAAATGTTCATTGTTCTTAGCAGGTTCTCAAACGTGCAGTCTACACGCGCCGCACGTGAGCTTTGTCAAAAACGTGCAATGTAATAACTAGCCACGTGGCTATTGACCTTCCCACGATCTCAGGCTCCAATGATTTTAGAGAGGTCGCGACTTTTCATAACCTTCCATCCTCCAGGAATGCAATCCAACGCAACTACCTTGTTACCCTTGAAATGCTAATATATTCACGAGCTTTTCAGACATTTTAACTGGATTGCAATTCATTGGGTCAGTCGTTACAAAGATTACATGCGATGGCATAACCCAGTGACCTTTCACGATCATGAAAAATGCAAATTTTTACCTTCTGAGTTAAATTTGTACATTGAACACTGCAAAGGATGCAGCAACTTACAGAACCTGATAAAGGAGATATTTTTGTTATATATGCCTCAAATCTAACCTTTGACTTCTATTTATGTTTAAAACAAACATAAAAAACTCGTCGATAATTTTGATGAATCACCCATATGCATAAGTATTCTTTCTTTCACAGTTTCATTTGATTTGAGATTTTGGTTTGCTTGATAAAAATAAGCTCCCAGCTCACCGATCTTTCTTCAAGCGAAGGTGGAAATATTTTTTTTAGTTCTTGATATATAATATATATATTTTTTTAAATTTAAGAGCACCGTAAGTCACATCAATTATAAATTTGAAATTTTTGTATTTTATCATGGTGATCATTTGTTTTTTCTCAAAAACCTCGAGGGAAAAAGGAATTACGATGTGCACTTCGGAAGTCCGGGAACGTAATACTAAAAAAACAGTCTCAATGCCTTCTCTTGAGTGAACTCTTGTGTAAAATTATATGACTCTTTGAACTTGAATTTGATTGATAGATTTCATTCAGAGCAGATTAAAATGTATCAATCCGGTACATTCTTCCCTTAAATTTACCCCACTTAGAAGAAGCGGTGGTTATTTTTATTCAGAATCCTTTGAAACCTATAAATAACATTCCGACCGTTATCCGAGAAGTCAATATATTGGAGAAAAGTGGCACTCGACAAAACAAATCTATTCAGGCGACAGAATTTATCCAATTTAGTCGAAGCTTCAGGGTTTAAAACTTGTCCCCGCCTACCAATTACTTTCCTTCAATCGACAACACAATCCTCCTCAGTATTCAGTTTTAAACTCATATCTTTTAATTTTACGCGGTTAAAGTTTCAGTGAATGTATTTATCTCAAAAATAGAACTTTGCACGTGAGGTTCTCGTGAGTTGGTTTTCGAAGGCATGTTTGTAACATACACTCTCGTGCGTCGGCAATAAGAATTCACCTGCGCCCGGTCATAAATCCAATGTTTTGAGACTGAAGGCGTTAATGCGCAATTAATCTTGTTTATGGTTCATTCAAAGATGAATTAAAACATTCAAGATTTCTCTTTGAGTTGTAACATATATTCGTCTAAGCGCATAAAAACGCTTTTTTTCGTAATCAGAGTATTAGAGATAAACGTTTAAGAACATATCATTCTTTAGTAAAATGTGTCAACAAGATTCGGTGTCAGTCCATGAATGAATTGTTCAAGGAAAAATTTGAATGTTTACCTTTTCATCTTCCGCATAGTTTTATGTTTTGTTAAACTGAATATACGGCTTTATGATTACAATTTTTTAGCGGGTACACTTAACACTAAATACAGCAATCCATTTACGATCGCCATTTAAAATCTAGACAGGAAGCAATTTGAAACTTCCACCTCTTCGTGAATTTATCAGCTAAGTAGTTTACAACAGCATTGTAATTTTCCACAATTGAGCAAGTAGCCACTTGACTGAAATTCACGAGTAAGCGAGTGTGTATGATTTATTACCAAACACGTGTGTTGATGTGTATATAACGAATAAAGGCAAGGTGCCCTCAGCTGTCTTCCACAGTGACAGGCGTGAACACAGCGAAGAGAAGAAAGGATGCGTGAAATCAGTTCAAGAACGATCGTAGCGGAGCAAACTGAAGAGTCGAAGGTTCCTTCGCGAGTTTAAATCTCTTCCCAAGCGAAGAAGACAACTCGAAGAATGGAGAAAAACGCGAACGAGTACAATTTACCTAATCGATCAGACGCCACAATCGCTTTGGAATCAACGATTGCTGTTTTGATCACGATTTTTGCAGTAGTTGGGAACGGACTGATAATCGCAGCGTTTCGTAAAAACAAAGTCTTACAGACCATTCCAAACTTGCTAGTGGTGAATTTATCAATTGTTGATATTCTCGCCTCATTAACTACACACCCGTTGCTGGCCTCTGTTATGATTCAGGGAGCTTGGCGCCTAGGAAAAGAAGTTTGTGATTACCAAGCGATTTTAAACTCATTTTTATTCACCACTTCGCATCTTAGCATAACCCTAATAAGTCTAAATCGTTATTTTGTCATCGTTCATTACAAAAAATACACCAAGGTATTTTCAAAACGGTTGACGCTCTTATATCTGATGTCCATTTGGATGTCTTCGTCTCTTCTTTCCCTCTCGTATTTGCTGACTCAGGCGGAAATGACGTTTCACGGCAAGGAAGCAGTTTGTGTTGTTTTGAACAAGAGCGCAGCACCTCAGTCCGTCATAACAGTTGTATTTGGGAACATCACTTTCTTGGCAACGGTGTTCTTCAACTCTGCGATTTTCAAATTGGTGCGATCCCATCGGAAACAAGTTTCTCTTTCATTTCACAGCAGCACTTTTCAAGATGGTAGTGAAAATCTCGAAGGAAACAGAAAGGCGTGGAAATCAAGTCTACCTCGTAAGCGAAGCCGGCAGGTTATGAGGAACGAAGATTTCTACATTGCGAGAAAAATCCTTATTGTGACAAGCTTCTACACCCTTTGTTGGTTACCTCAAGGCATACTAAAAAACACAAATTTAGCAAACGTGGATTTTTCGCGCGTAATTTGGATGGCATCCACATTCTGTAGTCATCTTAGCTCTGTTTTGAATCCCATACTGTACGGATTGCTAAACAGAAAATTAAGGAAAACCATATTGAAAATGCTTCGCATGAACAAACACCGGGTGATTAACATTCACACCAGAGAGGCGCCGTCTGGAAGATTTAAATCGACCAAGAAGGTTTTTACTGTCACTCAAGTACTGGATTGAGGAGTATCTTTCGAAGATACATTAGGCTCGGAATCATTTGCTCTTGTTTTACTGTATTCACATTAAAATGTACGTTTAATTCAGATTGAGAATCGCAATTGCATAGGAAAAACAATAAAACTCTCCCAAGTAGAAAACTTAAACAATTCAAGAGATTTAATTGCATGTAAATCTTACCAGCCAACAATTAAGGCGTCTAACTGTTCGAGTCTGCGATTACTGTACTCTGCAAACGATTTAAACCCATTAAAAAGATGTAGATGTTGACAAAGATCGATAACGAAAAAAAAAACTGAGGCATAATGTGCTCGTAGAAAAACGTGAACTTACAAGTGGCAACGTGAGAAGGGAAGTTATTTTTAACCGAATTAGTAATTCTTTTGCAATAAAATGGTGAAGGAAAAAAGTAACTTAGTTAATTTTTTTTAGTGTAATGCTCTGTTTTTTTTCTGACTAGCGACTCTGTTTTAAAAAATAAAATAGATTAAAATAGCTCTGTTGTAAGTAAAACTTTTAATACTTGGGTGTTGTCATAGCAGAACAATTAAATTGATTTTTTACACCGGTTTTCTGTTCCACTCCATTTCTTAGCATAAATACCTTACGTTTGTCGCAAACGAGATTCTTTAACTGAAGTAAGTTTCCATCCCTGATGAACCATGAAAATTTCTGCTCTCACTGCAGCTTTACAAACGACTCGTACTTAAAGCAATTTTAAATTCCATTAGTTTTGCACTAATACGCTCTGTCATTGGTCCAGAAAACTCGCGCCAGCTCCTTAGCTTAGTGATCAGATGCAAAACTTAGCAACTCAACTTTTCATGCAGCATCATGTTTGAAGACTATGTTTGACCGTTTCGCTGCTTTTCTTTATTTTGTTTTCAGATGGATCCCCATGTTTAGTCTAAATCGAAACATATTCATTTAGAATTTTGTTTCTCGAGCAAATGGGTTGATCGCCCATCGTTTAACTATCCCAAATTAAGTGCAAAAACACGATATTGATCGGAAACATTACTGAGATTAGTTAGCCACCAATAGTACTGGGACCATTAGAAATCCCATCTAAGTCATACTGTTGGACCTTTGGGGGTTGGCTAAGTCGCCAAGCTGAACCAGAGGCATAGAAACCCGAACTTGTTAGATAATCGTCGTCATCTGTTTTAACTGCAATACGCCACTTGCTAGCGTTAAATTTTATAACTTCAACGATTTGTTTATTTGAGAAAGGTAGACTGAAGCGACAGTATTTTAATGGCTTACTTTTTAAACGACCCTGGTTTATTCCCCTAATCTTTCCGACGCATATCCACTTACGACCGAAAAGTAAATTTTGTCAAAATCTAATATCACACATATCACATGCAAAAGAAGTGTTGGACCTTTCAAACAAATAGAAGTCTCCTAAATTTATGTTAGGCTTACCATCGCAGAAATCTTATTTCTGCGGGTTTTCAAAGCATATTAATCAGACATCAGATAATAAAAATCCTGCCAGCAGTGGCGTGATTTCATTGTACATCTCATGCACGGTAAATTACAGGAGCCCATTAAAGATTGAAAGTAACAGACGATGTCTAAGATTGAAAGAGTTTCTATTGTAAATAGCTAATTACAGGGTAGAAATAAATAGAGAAAAAGGAAATAAAAACGGGAAGCACAAATGGAAACGTGACACTTAAGAATATGCAGATTGCTGAAAATGGCTTTTTTCCTCGAAATCACACGGCGATAAGAAAAAAAAAATGGTTTGGCTGGACTTTGTACCCTACCCAAGTAAAAAAATGGTTTTGTCCTCTCTTTAAAAATTGCACTCATCAGATAAATTAAAATTTATGTATGAAGGACCAAATATTTTGGACCCAAAAAAAAAAAACTGTTACCGGTCTAAGAAGAACGTTGTATCCAGCTGTATACACTCCGTGTGATATGTTAATTTTCACGAGGAACAAAAGCTGTTCCTAAAACCTTCAGGTCGCCGACAACAATTTCTATTTTCATTGTGAAAAGCCAAAACAAGGTTCATAAATAGTTTTATTTTTAAAAAAAAATTACAAATAGAACTAGAAATTCAGAAAATCGAATTTATATGAAACATGTTAAATGACCTTCACTGTTTCTCACATGTCAACATAACAAACTGCGGCATAAAACAGGAACTGAAAATATTCAAATTAACTTAAAAAAAAAACGCTATAGAACGCAAGAAATGCAAAATGTAAACAACATGATGGCAAAAATAACTTTGCAGAAGTCGTAGCTTACTGGATTTAAGTTTTCACATGGGAAAACCATCAAATAACATGATAATAACAATGCAAGATGGACTGGTTTTGTAAATGTCCACCTGAGAGATTGGGAGTATGTTTACATGCAAACGTGCGTGGAACATCATGGCCTAATTATTGGCGCGCAGCTTGGTTCGAGTTAGGGCCAGTTCTCTCGTTCAAGACTTTATTTGTTGATACTTAATATTTGCTTTACAGCTAAATAGAGAAAAAACACCACAATACCCGTGTAATTTGGTTTTTTACTATCGTCGTAGATTTCTTCGGAAAACCAACAGAACTGCATTTTAGCTTTCTTTCAACATGAAAGATCCGCATCAATATCAGTATCTGGGCAACTGCCCACCTACCCCTCCCCTAACCCAATAACAAGTTAGGGTTAATGTTGGGTTAGGGGAGGGGTAGGTGGGCAGTTGCTCAGATATTGATATTGATCCAAAGATCCTTATAATAACACAGTGAACTGAATGCAGAAACATTGATCATAGATGGAACTCGAAGCTTTAACAAGAACGAGCGCATGGTTAGCCACAGTCGATACAGTTTTGGACTCGGCCTCTTAAACACCCAGTAACTTTGTTTAGGTTTAGTTGAGCATGAGAACTATTGAACCACATTTCTTATATCAGTACAAGTGATGCAGAACGAAATGAATTAAAACACTCTAGCTTAGTTGTTGTTAAATTTTTATCATCAGCAACGTAAGTCTCTGGCAACCTAAACAAGAACTTTGGTGTGTGAATTCAAAGAGCTCAGTTTGAATTCAAAATTTATCTACACTTAAATTGAAACAAAAAGAAATAACGGAAAGCAGATGGCACTACTTGAAAACCAGGGAGCTTCTGACGTGGAGAAACGTTGAGCCTAGACAAAAGAAGAAAACACAACACCAGAGCTAGGTACCTTTATTGACGAATCTTTGACCCTCCCTTCCAAACAAATTTTACCCACAACTGCCTATATGAGTTTCTAACGAAAAAAAATCATTAAGTTGTCTGTAGGCCAACTGCACGTGTTGACAACGTGCGAGCACGTGTATAAGTAATAATTTAACACCGCCTTGTGATAAGGAAGCAGTAATTGATCAGATACAGGAAACGATATCGGAACTTATACGAGATCCAGAAAACATTAACGGTACGATGAATTTCGTTAGGGATGTAATAATTGACCACTATTCACCGAAGAGCATTTGAATAACTGCATAGCTGTATATACCACACAGAAACACCTAAAATAGCTTATTTCTGTCAATGTACCGAAATATGGATCGACCCTCGATTTGTTTCTCCTGCTGCGCGGTGAATTATATATGTACTTATTAATCACTTCCTAACCAACCAAACAGCGCGCGGGAAGAGCACTCATTTACCTGTGTGGTATACACTAATACGCCCTAATACCTCCTACCTGGTCCGCTTTCGTTTACTTAGTTGCGCTTAATAGACCGTCATTATTACAATCTGCGAGATATTTTCAGCACTAAGTGCCATATTATCGTGAATTAAACTGGTAGTTCTGATACGCGTGAGTTTACCTAACACGTGAAGGCGAACGCACGAACCTTGCTTTCACGGGATAGTGTTTACAACCATGCAA